>NC_056751.1:214492402-214609902 GCF_019279795.1 Protopterus annectens
ACTTTTTCAAAATAATTACAAATCTTACTCACATCGTGATAGATTATTGTTCCTAAATATTTTAATTATTTTCCTTCCCAATTATATTTATATTTTAACTTAAAGTCTAGTAATTGAGTTAACACTAAAGTTTTAAAGAAAATGGAAAAATGTTAGCTTCATTCTTATGGTATCCTAAAAAGCCAAGAATTACTTACAGAAATCATATAAGATTATAGAAGTATGGTTGCATTATCTTTCCAGATGTAGGATCATATTCCATTGCTGCAAATTTTAACTATGTTATACTCTGGATAGGCTCACCTTACACTACTCAATAGACAACCATGCAGGAGCAGATTTTACTAAATTCTTATAAGTTTATCAAAATCTATAAATTATAAATATGTAGCAATCCTTTCATCTTGTTAATAAACTTTTCCCTAAAAGAAAATTAATTTCAGGGTTTAAATTATGCATATATTTAATTCTTAAAACAGTTAAGAAATATGTTTTTAAAACCCCATTAATATCTCCCAGTGCATGTACCTCTAGATTTAAGGAAATGCAGAGCAATGTTAAAATGAATTGGCTAAAATTGAATGCATTTGTATTATGGCCTGATTGTTTTGAAAAAGTAAAAGGTAAGTCACCAGAATATTTAATGAAAGATTATACATTGGATGGAACTGTTAACCAGTTAATATATCAGTAAGAAATTAAATTAATATGTAGATAGTAGGAGCAAAGAGGAACAGAGCACTATATTCCTGTTTATATAAATATATGAATGCTATCATCAAAGGTAAATTGACCTGCAAAGGAAGTTTTCCAAGTTTTATAAGTTAATTATAAATAATAATAATAATAATAATAATAATAATAATTATGTTGCAAAACAAAATTATGAAACTTTTTAGATAGTAGTGGACTGAGTGACTCAATAGATGGTAAGAATAAAGCGTTGTTACCTAAATCATTTAGTCACACTTCTTCAAGTTAATACTGGAACGTTTTTATGTGGAAATATCTACATAGAATGTTTGTTATTCCCTAAAAATCTCTAAGTTTAGTAAAACAACTGTGAACATTTAAATGTATATTGGGAAGAGATAGGAATGTTATTAAGGGATTATGGTCTGAAAATTGTTCTGTAATTTGATCAATAATGCTAATGAATGTTCCACTTCCTTTATCTGCAAAAGCCAAAGAACAAAAAAATGTTCCTGCATCTCCTGGCAGCAGCTACAAAAGTTATTTAAAAAAAAATAAATCAGAAATCTAACTTATTTCCTACATTCAAAAAAATTAGAATTTAACAGCAATATTATGTAAAACTAAAAAAGAAGTGATCAGAATTAGATATATAAATCAAATTAAAACTTTTAGCTGTTGGGATAGCCTTGACATGTTGCTATTGAAATATCAAGGCTCTTAATGCATTAATTCTATAAGATCACCTTAATGATTTAATGTATTACTAATAATGTATAAAAGTGTGTGATGTTGAATTTCTTCCTCTCTGTGTATATATTGTAAATATGTTAAATTAATAAAAGTTTTCTTAAAAGGAGATATGTCATACTACTGATGTGCATTGGGAGTACTTCTCTTGCTTCACTTTTCTTCATCCATCCTTTCATTCTAGTCATTCTTCATGGTGGTGGTGCTGCTGTACTGTTCTATATGTCCTGTTAGTATCATATAGAGAATTATGACCAGGTATGTGATCATTATATGTTTGTTATGTGCGTGATATGCATGTCAAAAAATTCACTTCAAGTGTGAACCTGCACCTCCTTTCATATACTATAACAGTTAAAAAATGTGGAGGATTACTATGCTGAGACACAGGAAGTGAGCATCCCAAAACATTGGTTGGGAACCACAAAGAGCTGTCAAAAAGATAAAAAAAACTTTTTTTTCCAAAAAGAAAGGCTGAATGAACTGTTGAATGTATTAAAGCTCTTTGTGCATAATTGTAGCTATGTTTATGCTTATTTTCTATAAACTTTGTTATCCTTCAAATGTTGAAAAATTCTAATAAGACATTACTTCATTCCTGCTTTATTTGATGCCCATTGGCTGCTTTTAATGTTGCAGTGTGATGTCATAGTTTAACATAACTGAAGGTGTTTCAAAAAGCTTGTTAAAACACTTTTCTGGCCTCAAAATTGTGCTTACAATGCCTGTTGTTCCCCAATTTTAGAGTATAATTTTAATGCTTTATGTACTATAGATATAAATCAATATCTATCTATCTATCTATCTATCTATCTATCTATCTATCTATCTATCTATCTATCTAAACACATATGGATATAGTAGCAACAATCAAATCAATGAAATATTGACATTGCTATTGTTGAAACATTAACATCGACAAACAAATATTGACATGCTGCTCCCCATGCTCTAAGATTATTCTACATATCATACACGTTTTAAAACAGTGTATTTGCAGGGCGGCATCCCTTACACCCACCATGTGTGGGGCTATGCACCCCAAAGCACCCTGTTAATTATTTCTTCCAACTCTGAGATTGCACAGTCCCTAGAGAAAGGGCATATTCCCCAACCCCAGTGATTGTGTGCTCGTGCATAACTGTCTACTATCTCATTTGTCAACCAGAGTGTGTCAACAAAACAGAGTTCAATTTAAACTTCAACTACCTACACAAAACTCTTATAATATAGATGTGTATGGATGCCTGTTTAAATGTCTGTGTCTATATCCATCCAGCCATTCTCAACCCCTTTTTCCAATTTTGCACATGCAGTTTGGGTGTCACTTCAACAGTGACTATCATCTCTAGGCAAGGTTTACACTGCCATGTGGCTAGCCCTGCTGTAGTAGTTCATCCAAACCACTCACTCACACACACACTCTCACCTATTGCCAATTTAGAGTGCCCAATCCACCTACTGCATGTCTTTGGAATGTGGGAGGAAACTGGAGTACCTGGAGGAAATAGATGTGACTACAAGGAAGACATGCAGACTCCGCACAGAAAGCACCCCAGACAAGAATTGAACCAGAGAACCTCTTGCTGTGAGGCAACAACACTAAACGCTGCACCACTATGGCTGCCCCACCACTATATAACACACATACACACTTTGTGTGTTTGCATGTGCTGGGTGGGTGTGTCACAGTGAGGTCAGCACTTGCAGAAAAAGCAGATATGTGATTCTACAGAAACAGAGTGCACAGTGTCTAGCTGTGGTGCCTATGTGCTTGTTGTATAGTGTTGCATTTTCAGCATACAACCTGTGTACTTTGACAGCTGTCTCTCATTCTCAATTTTAGTCAGGTTTGTACTTCTATTTATGCAAGATGGCTCTATGTATATGCCCCGTGCAGCAGATATCGCAAAAGTATATAGTAACATTTCACTTCTGAAAGACCATTTATCTACTGCTCAGTTGTGTTTGAAAGGGATGTAAGGCTTTTTCTTTCCTTTTTATGTTATACTGGTCTTACATAATGTAGATTATGTTTTCATATTCTGCATAGTGTATATTTTTTCCCAACCTCAAACTGGTTTGCAGAAGAAGGAGGCAATATAGTGAGTTCTTCTATTCTTAATATTTATGATGTGCATATAAGAAATTCTATATCTGAAAAATATGATTAGATGACACTTTTTATTCACTCTGTAAAATTAATTTCAAACTGTATATTAATTTTATACAAATGAACATGATCAAATAAAAGTAAAAAAAACACTGTTTTAAGGATGATAGTGACTCTGTGCCTCAGAGACTTACTTACAACTTCAGTCTAAAATAATTACTTTTACTAATGTTAATAGTATAGACATAAAATATATGTAAAGGTTTAGTAAAATTTATGTGTAGACTCACACCCAGGCTTCAAAATATATATTTTGTCAATATGCTGAGCCAAGACAGTGAATACAGTAATGCGCTAATAAAAATATGTAGCTATTCTTTAAACGCGATTGGGAGAATGCTATAAATTATTAAAGGTATGAGCTGTATTTGAAATTCAACACATGGATATACTTTGACATGCTACACTACAGGTCAACATAACCCATCTTGACTTTACCTCATCAAAGGAGATGTAAAACAAATTACCTTTGGAAAGAATTGTGAATTTGCAAGAAAATCATTAAATCATTTTCTGAAGACAAGAAGTATTTGTTCAAGACCTAACGATGACACTCACAGGAAAATACTGCCTTGTGTCAAGCCTGCAGAAGGTAAGGTGCCCTCTGTATAGATACTGGAATAAGAAAAGAAATTAACTAAAGCAAATAAATCATTTCAAAATAAAACTTGCTCCAGATTCAGGCAGCACTACACCCTTTCAAAGCAGACCTTATTTATTTTAGTGAGTTGTGAAACATTCCTCTCTTACTAGTGCTGTATTGAAAAGATTTCACAACCTGTTAGCTGAAATTAACACAAGTGACAAAGACCCACACATCATGGGTAGTGCAATAAACAGTTTTGTTCCAAAAAGATGCACCATCAGCAAAACACTGAATTCTTATCTGGAAAGCTCCTCTAAATTTAATCTGGGGTTAATACTGACACCAGGCAGAAAATATATAAAAACATAATATTTTAAAACACTTTATTTACACTGCACATATATGTTATGGTAAATCTACAGGTGGGTGAAGACTGAATTCTTGAGCCTCATTTCCCTGACATTCAACCCTAAGAGGATCTGAGCTCCTCCAATGGAAATCATTGTCAGAGAGCTGTGCAAGCAAAGAATCACCCCTTCTTTCAGTAGGTGCAAACATGAAGTTGGTACAAGTTTGAGAGGGGGTATAGGGGTGCAGGTTGGGGTTGCCCCATGCAAAAAACACTTTTTCAGCCAGTTCTTTTGGGGAGTGCAGTTTGTCCATTCCTGGTGGAAACAACTTTATTTATATTCCTCATCTAACATTTAGTATTTTGTATCTTTGCATTAAAACTTTACAATATTTCAGTAAAAGTCACTTTGTGGTCATATTTCTATGTCGCATGACCTACAAGTGAACTAATTGGCCTCTTTCATATTATCTCAGTCTGTCTCCATATAAATAACAGGCATCATAGGTTCATAGGTTCATAGGTAGGTACTAGGCTATTGGCCCTACGGCCTATATAAGCCTAGCCAAACAGTACCCTGGCTTTTGCCACCCAAGAAAATTATTTTCCTGTGCCCCTGTCAAGCAGAGCCACAGAAGTGATCCCCGGGATGAATTTCCTATCTCCCATCCAATCATCAAGATTTTTCTTGAAGAGTGCTAAAGAGGAGCTTTGTTTGATATAGATAGGTAGTTTGTTCCAGTGTATGGGAAGTCTCTGAGACAGGAATCTATCCCTCCAGCATGTTCTGTTTATTGTGGTAACAAGGTTTAGGTCCCTAGAGCATGTAGCTCGGAGGGATTGGGATTTCTTTATGTGGAGCATGCCCAACAGCTCTGGGTTTGACATAGCTTTGTATGTTAGGCAGAGATCGTCTCTGAGTAGGCGATATGCGACAGAGTAAAGCTGGAGTTTTTTGAGATGGTTTGCGTAGGGCATCTGTTTGAGGCTGGTAATCCACTTTGTGAGGTATTTCTGTGGCCTGTCCAGTTGTTGTAGATGCATTGTGAGGTACATACCAAAAGGAGCATTGTATTCTATAATAGAAAACAGGAATGGCAGGAGAACGCAGGTAAACAATTCAGGAAGCCACAGGTCAAAAATCTACAAAAAAGAATGATGTTAAATTTTTCTTTTAGAATGGGAATAAATTCAAGCTCCCACCAAGCCATGACTAAGTTGGCATAGGCGGGGGCTGCTGGAGACCCCATAGCAACACCATGTTTTTGCTTGTAATATGTGTTATTAAACAAGAAAAAATTATTTTCTAAAATAATGTCCAAAAATCTACAAACAACAAAGATGATTGAATTATTGAAATGATTCTTTTTGACTAAATTATTACGAACTGAATCAACACCCTCTTCATGGGGAATACATGTATACAATGAAATAACATCCATAGTAAAAATAATATGCTTGGTAGGATCAAACTGTTGTTTCTCAGAAAAAGCTCTCATTTTTCCTAAAAAGTGCCAAGAATCTCTAATAAAGGACAAATTGTCATTCAATAATGGCCCCAATGTGGCATCAATGATAAGAGAAATCCCCTCAGTAACAGAATGTGGGGAAGATACTATAGGACGTAAAGGTGGATTTAACAAGTCCTTGTGGGTTTTCGGAATTCCAAAAATAACACCTATTTTAGGGTGTTCCACAAGACAAAAATTGTGTAAACTCAGACTGATTTCACCAGACATGAGGGTGTCATATAGATGTGAATGTACTGCCCGAAAACATTTCAAAATATCAAGTAAATAAATAGGTTCATATTCATTAGGGTTATCTAACATTTTTTGCATATTAAGAATGTACCGTTGCTGATCCATAATGACAATGTTGGAACCTTTATCACTCTTCATAAATCTAAGTTGCCCTGTGAGGGCTTTTAAATTTCTTAAAGCCTTCCTTTCTTGAAAAGACAAATTGTCACAAACATAATCATTAGTTTTAAATAAATAATCAATTTCTTTAATACATAAATCCTCATAGTGTTTTAATGGTGTGGTGAAGATTGGGGACATAACAGGAGGGTCTACTAATAAAGTTACTAACCTCAGATAAATCATGCATTAAATAAGACAGATTTAATCTTCTGGTGAACTTCTTGATATCAATAATAGTTTTAGTGTAATTTGCCCTACGACTAGGGATAAAATTAAGACCATATTTTAAAACTGCTAATTCAGCATTTGTGAACAAATATTCAGACAAATTAATAATACCAAAACTGTCTAAATGTCCAATTAGGCGCTAATTTTGTTAAGAAACGCAGTCACTTTGGTGCTGCTTCCAATGCTCAGTATGGCAATTCTAACACTGCGACTGTTACTAACGTGTCTAATAATGACCACATTGACTACGATGTGGCCTTTCCGCCTTTGGCACCCCCTTTTTCTTCATTTGCAGACATTTTACACGATTGATCTCCAGACAAACATCCCGTTGTCAGCGAAGATGATGTTACTAGTGCAGACAATCTGATTGACTGCCTGGGCGCCAACAAAGGCAATAAAAGAAAACTTTTATCTACTTCTACTGAGCCTTGTGTTAACAAAAGAAATCATCTCAGTAACAATATAAAAAGTTCAGTTTTGACTAGATGTCGGACTTTTTTGGGCTCAAATTCGTCGGAGGACGAAGCCTAACTGGACATTTAGACAGTTTTGGTATTATTAATTTGACTGAATATTTGTTCACAAATGCTGAATTAGCAGTTTTAAAATATGGTCTTAATTTTATCCCTAGTCGTAGGGCAAATTACACTAAAACTATTATTGATATCAAGAAGTTCACCAGAAGATTAAATCTGTCTTATTTAATGCATGATTTATCTGAGGTTAGTAACTTTATTAGCAGACCCTCCTGTTATGTCCCCAATCTTCACCACACCATTAAAACTTATGAGGATTTATGTATTAAAGAAATTGATTATTTATTTAAAACTAATGATTATGTTTGTGACAATTTGTCTTTTCAAGAAAGGAAGGCTTTAAGAAATTTAAAAGCCCTCACAGGGCAACTTAGATTTATGAAGAGTGATAAAGGTTCCAACATTGTCATTATGGATCAGCAACGGTACATTCTTAATATGCAAAAAATGTTAGATAACCCTAATGAATATGAACCTATTTATTTATTTGATATTTTGAAATGTTTTCAGGCAGTACATTCACATCTATATGACGCCCTCATGTCTGGTGAAATCAGTCTGAGTTTACACAATTTTTGTCTTGTGGAACACCCTAAAATAGGTGTTATTTTTGGAATTCCGAAAACCCACAAGGACTTGTTAAATCCACCTTTACGTCCTATAGTATCTTCCCCACATTCTGTTACTGAGGGGATTTCTCTTATCATTGATGCCACATTGGGGCCATTATTGAATGACAATTTGTCCTTTATTAGAGATTCTTGGCACTTTTTAGGAAAAATGAGAGCTTTTTCTGAGAAACAACAGTTTGATCCTACCAAGCATATTATTTTTACTATGGATGTTATTTCATTGTATACATGTATTCCCCATGAAGAGGGTGTTGATTCAGTTCGTAATTATTTAGTCAAAAAGAATCATTTCAATAATTCAATCATCTCTGTTGTTTGTAGATTTTTGGACATTATTTTAGAAAATAATTTTTTCTTGTTTAATAACACATATTACAAGCAAAAACGTGGTGTTGCTATGGGGTCTCCAGCAGCCCCCGCCTATGCCAACTTAGTCATGGCTTGGTGGGAGCTTGAATTTATTCCCATTCTAAAAGAAAAATTTAACATCATTCTTTTTTGTAGATTTTTGACCTGTGGCTTCCTGAATTGTTTACCTGCGTTCTCCTGCCATTCCTGTTTTCTTTAGTTTTTGGTTTGTTTGGCATCCCTATTTGGTATTCTATAATAGGTCTAATGAGTGAAGATTAGAGGGGAACAATGACCTCTTTTTTCTTGGATGAGAAACCTTTTGTGATGAGGTGTGCCACATAGAAGGATTTCCTGACTACTGTGGCGATGTGATTATCAAAGGAGAGACTACTGTCCACCTGTGTCCCAAGGTCTCTTATCACACTTTTGGTGTTATGTAGACTACTGCCTATGTGGTAGTTCATGGGTACAGAGGGGGATGACAATGCACTTTTTGGCATTGAGCTTGAGGCCATGGCTTTGACACCAGACATCTATCTCAGTGAGGCCCTTTTGTAGGATGTCCACATCATTAGGAGATTTGATTATGGCTCCTAGTTTGCAGTCATCTGCGAACTTTGGTAGCCAAAGACCTTCTGTGTTAGCCTGTACTTTAGAGAAGTAGATACCAAACAGGACAGGACCTAGGACAGAATCCTGTAGTACTCCACTTGTCACTGGTTTGAAGTTGGATTTAGAGTCTGCTACTTTCACAGTGTGTGTTCGGTCAGTGAGCCAGTTGGCAACCCATCTTGTGACATAGGGATTTATACCTAGTTTAGTGAGTTTGTCTATAATTCCAGAGTGGGGGATGGTGTCGAAAGCCTTGCCGAAATCTAGATAGGCTATGTGTACCACCTTACCCTCATCTACAGCTTTGGTGACCACTTCAAAGAAGTCTATCAGGTTTAGGAGACATGATCTGCCTTTTACAAACCTGGACTGGGTAGGGTCCAGAGTTTGGAGATTACCAATGTTTTTGTTTATAAGTTCCATGATGATATGCTCCATAGCCTTGCAGACCAGGCTCTTCAGGCTAATGGGGCTGTAGTTCATTATGATGTCATGTAGGGAAAGGGCAATAGATGTATGTAAACCCAGCTGGGCAAATTAGTTTGGATTAGTACATTTTACAACATAAAAACTGTTGAGGAATGTAGCTCAGAAAATGAAGTGTGTGCTGAATGGTGTATCAGAATAACCAAGAAATGCTATGCAATCTTGTGTTTCATATTTTCTTGCTCATTTCTTACTTCCATATCAACGTTTTCTTCTGCTTCAAAACTTTCCCCATCCTTTTCAGTATTGCCACAGGTTGCTTTTTCAACGTTTTTCAACTAAACAGATATCAACCAAAGACAGTGTAAACCAAATTCAGTAATTCAGTCCAACCTACGTTCATAGGTTGACAGGTTCATAGGTGTATACTAGGCTAATGGCCACCAAGGCCTTTATAAACTTTAACGTGCAACCCACAGTCTGCTTTGTATCTATTCTATAATAGTGTAACCTGAATGTTGTTATATCTCACTGGAAGGAGGGTGCTGTGTGCTGATGACTTTATGTTGAAAGATATTGCAAAAAATATGCTTGGGAAAATTGTTTTGTGTTGTCAAACATGAGCATTGATGGAGTGTGTGCATTTGCATGCGTGTGTGTGTGTGTGTGTGTGTGTGTGTGTGTGTGTGTGTGTGTGTGTGTGCATCTCTCTCTCTCTCTCTCTCTATATATATATATATATATATATATATATATAGCTATACATCTATATCTATATCCATGTGTGTGTGCGTGTGTGTGTGTGTGTGTGTGTGTGTGTGTGTGTGTGTGTATATATATATATATATATATATATATATATATATATATATATATTTATATATATTTATATATATATATATATATATATATATATATATATATAGGCATACTGATAATGATGAAACACCCAAATCCCAACTTCCCAACTTTTCAAACGCTGACACACTACTACACATGCTCATTACGACAATCTCAGTGCACACAAAACCTGTCCTGCACCCTCCATGTGGGTGCCAAGCCCCCCACCCTTATGCTAATTATATATACTAACTCCAATATCACATAAACCCAGGGAAAGGGAACATTTCCCTACTCTGAGTATTGTGCACTCTTGCATCCCAGTCAATAATCTGTTTAGTCAATCATCTTTTTTCAACTAAACAGATATTGATGAAACATAGTGTCAACCAAATTCAGTAATTCATTCCACCCTATGTTCATAGGTATATACTAGGCTAATGACCGCCAAGACCTTTATAAGTTTGCCATATAACCCAAACCAATTGTTTCCCTGTATATTATGGGTGCTTATTAGGAGGTGGTATGTTAGGAAATTTCTAGAGGTTATGTTGGGGGAGCACATTAGTCTGAACAATACTACCTGCTTCTGTCTATCAGAGACTCCAAGGCCAGGCCAGGGAGGAATTTCCAATTTCCTATCCATTGGTCAAAGTTATGCTTAAATAGTGTTAGGAATGGGCTCTGCTTCACTTGGATGAGGAGGCTGTTCCAGAGCATGGTATTCCTCTGAGACACATATCTGTCTCGCCACCATGCCTCATTTATAGCACAAGCAAAATGTAAATCCTTGGACCTAGTGGTTCTGCTGCTGTTTATTTTGTGGCTGTGCAAAAGTTCCATCAGAGCTGGACAGAGCTCTCAGTTTCACCAATAGAATTTGGAGCAAAGTAAAAATTAACTAAGGAAAAAGACGGCAGTTTAGGGGACACATTTTAGATGTTGTCACTACTATTGTGGAAATTATCAAAATATTTTCCAGCTTTAGGAAGAATGGAAAAAAACTTTGAGAAACATCAGGAGGTGTCCCTTCAAAATAGGGACAGTTGAGAGATCTGGAGCTGTATCCAAGGATGCCTTATATGCCAGGCATAGGTCACCTCTGAGTAACCTAAAGGAGACTGATTACAGAGATAGGGCTTTAAGGTGATCCATATAGGACAATGCATTTAAATCCTGGATTCTCCTAGTAAGGAACCTTTGTGGGAATTCCAGCTGTTGCATAAGTCCGGTTAGGTACAAGCTGAAGGGGGTCTTATACTCAGTGGTAGTACTGATAATGATAGAATAAAGTGGTCCAACAGTACACATATCTGCTCCCATATATGCTATTAATTAGAGAATTGGGTACATTGTTACGCCCCATGGCTGAGGTATTTTTGTTTTAAAGACTACCTTTTTTATATGCTGTTTCATGATGGTTGGTGAAATGATTCTTTAAGGGGATATGTGTGTTTGGAATAAATATCTCTGAGGTATAGATAGCACTGAATTTATTAGTCAGTATGTTGGCAATGTCCACTAGATCATACTAGTCAGTACCATTATGAATAAGCTCAGATCAGTGTTATATCTTAATTTCTTAACAGGACTAAAGAAGGATTTGTGGTTGCCTTTGGCTTCTGTAGCTAGTCTGAAGCCATGGGATGGCTTTGTTTTTCCCTTATGTTTTTTTTCTTATCTAGATGTTTGATGTTCTCCTTAATTTGATGGCCATTACATAACATCTGCCATTAGTCTTTGGTACAAATTTAGACTCACCATTTTGCTCTAATTTCATGTTATGCTGTTCACATTAACAAACAACACATATACATTATTTGCTTATTTGTTTATTTATCTACTTAATTTATAACTTAGTTTTACTTTTACTTACTTCTGTGCGCTCCATCATTTATAGATGTTTTTCTCTACTCCATTCAACCATACCGCATTCATCTTCATCATCTTCACTTTGTAATATTGTTTAGAGATGTATTTGTCCCAGCATAATGCAGTCCTGTGTTTCATATTTTTCTTGCTTGTTTCTTACTTCAGTATCGACATTTACTTCTGCTTCTGAACTTTCCCCATCCTCTTCAGTATTGCCATGTGTTGCTTTTTCACTTGTATCTCACAAATTCATACTTGCCACATTATCAGTAAACCATAAATGTCATATCTTACTACATCTAGCACATTTCATTTTGCATTGTTTTGTCATATGTCCATTCTTCCCACACTGTGAGCATTTGTTTTGGGGCATTCTTTAATTAAAGGGCAAAATGAGAGATAAAATAGCATGACTTAGGTGGACCTCAATAATGATTCATTGACTGTGTTTATTTATTATTATCCCAGTTGATAAATGCATTATTTCTCTGTGTATAACTTCCAGATATATCCACACCTTCCATGCCACAGACATAATTGCCTTTGTCTGATGGTGGTTTTACATCATGCATCCTATGATATTTTTTGAAAATAATAAGAAATTCCAAATGTTATTTTTTAGTATCTCGGGGGTTGTGAATTGCATAGTCTTCTTTTTATATTGAAAATTTAATTGTTATGAAAGAAACTCATTTTTCAGTTTCCAAGCATAACAATAAGCTTTTATGCAAAATAAAGTCTCCAGTGTCACTTATTAACTTGTTGTACCTCAAAATGTATGAAAGATCTTACATTTGTACATGAAAACCCAATGGAGAAATACATCATTCATATCTGTTTATTGAAAAGTCTAATTTAATTGTAATTTTTATCAAATTTTTTGAACAAATTACTTCTGCTCCTCTGTAAGCAACAGTCCCATCTTCTCTTTTGTTGTCTGCATTTTGTTTAACTGCTGCACTTTTCAAACAGTTTTCACCTAAATAGCAAGCTGTGATCCTTTCCTCTGCTAATCAAAAAACAAAATGTAATCTATATCATTGTCTTTATCTATTTCATCGGTTTGTACATTTCCACCATCTTGGGGTATACTTTTCTCTAATGCTTTCCTCATAACTCCAAACCTTTTTTCAACTCCTTTTCCTGCAATGTCCTTACAAATACTATATTACATTAGCTGTTTCAATCTCCTCCATTACCACCACCTTCTCATTCTCAAAAAGTGTATCCTCTAACATCTCTATGCCAACTGAGCAAACTTGTATAGCCACTCAATTCACTCGCATAGCCTTGTCAGTTAAATCTCCTTCCTCCTCCATTCTCACCCATGTTCACCTCCCAGGAGTCTCAACACCAGATGTTATCACTCACATAGTGAAAATAGTAGGACAATTTCCTTATTGCCTAAACAAATGTCCCCTTGCCAGTATGAATATCATCTCTGATATTCCCTGAATAGAGGTATTAGGTCTAGCTGGATTAATCTGGTCAATGAAGCATAAATAAAAACAAAAATAAAATAATATTAATGACATGTTAGGCACTATTACACAAATATTAGATCATTCTGGTTGCAAACAGAACTAATCATGCTTCATAATTTTCTCATTAAAACTTGTGAACAGAGGAAAATCAAGTCTCCTGAAGGCTTACTTAATATTAGCACAAATTGACATCTGATTTTTAAGCTTTCTGAATTAATAGATAGGGTTCGGCTATCATGACGCGCAGCTATTTACTTTTCATATTTAGTCAAACTGTAGATAGAAAGATTTGAAGCCTATTGTCCAACATACTTGTCTAAGTTTATTATACTTCATGATCTGTTATAATTCTTTCCTTTTTATCTGTTGTAATTTTATGTTTCATATTTTTAAATGTTTTTTAAATGCATTTTCATATCAATTTTTATATGCTTGTCTTTTTATATGCTTGTCTCTTTAAGAGCATTATGATGTCATCTAACAAGATATTTAAAAAGGGAGCATTTATCAACTGCTTTTATGTCTGATGAAGCGTTATATGTTAACGCGAAAGCGCTTACACTTTGCTGCAGTTCGTTTATTTATTTGTTTATTTTTTAATAAACGTGAGTTTCATCTCATAAGAAGACCTCTTTGGATTTATTGAAGCTGATGCTACAGCCTATGGTGCACTCATTTGTTTTTGTCTATCATATTTTGCTTAATTTGAGTGCTTCGCTTGGTGGTGCTGCTCTTTTTCTCTTATAATTCTTACCTTACTCAACCTAAGATTTTCATTTTTACACTTGGAAATTGGTCAGCTATGGAAAAATGTCCTTGCTGACATGGAACATGTCTATTGGATTTGTGAGCATATAAAGAGTTCAGAAATTAGTAAGTAAGACATTGTCAGTTCACAGGATCACACTGATCAGTCTCAATTATCCTTAAGTAAGTTTTAATATATTATCATGTCATAATCTTAGAAGCGCATCACTATTGTTCTAGTCATGTTAACCCATCTGGTTGAATAACGTATTATGCACACCTGGATAAAGCAAAACCAGCTTACCTTTCTGGCATGTACTGCTCTTTTTACCCAAACTAACTCATAATCATGGCAACTAATCTGAAACATATGTGCATTTAACTTTTTTACTTGTTTAGATTTCTGGATATGCCTAAAGGGGGGAGTATATTTTATACATTATTCTCTCATTCATTGATTAAAATGTTTTGGTATTTTCATGTAATATACTAGGCGTTAGATTTTTTTTAATTCATTACACCTAGATTTGCTATCCTTTGCCAAATAAATGGCACCATGTCTCATATCTTGTAATAAATGTTCAAGATTCTTCTGAAATGCAACATATACTGCCAGCATAGATTCATCATCCAAATATCTTTGTTGATAAGCAAGTCTCATGTCTAAATTAAAAAAAAAATTCTGTTGCCCTATTGATAATGTAAAACTTTCCTCTACCTGATGTGTGAGGTACTGCTTCAAAGACACTGCTTGGCTAATTAACTTATCTGCTCAAAATCTAATAGTGCCATCAGATTTTACATACATAATACAGGAACAGAATCATAGAGCCACTGGTTCTGGTATCATATAGTATCATAATTGTAGGCACCTAATAACTTTTCAGACAATTCAACTTTGTTGACTTGAGAGAATACCAACTGTTGACTCTCTGATTCTACAGAAAGATTTTATTATATAAGTGGAGAATGTGTGTGTGTGTGTGTGTGTGTGTGTGTGTGTGTGTGTGTGTGTGTGTGTGTGTGTGTGTGTGTGTGTGTGTGTGTGTTTGTGTGTGTGTGTGTATGTCTGGATGCGGAGGTTTAAAATGGATTGACTGTGTAATTTGGATAATAGTGAGCTCAAATGTATTGCACTGGTAATTTTTTACATGTTTATTCATTTTATCATAATCAGGTCTGAGGTACACACTAATAAAAGTTGTAATTGATGGGCATATCTGTGTATGATTCTGTTTGTGTCTGTCTGTCTAAGTGCAAGGGAGGTTCAATAGAGTTGGCTTCCACTTCTGAGAATTGCAAGCTAAATGAAATTACTGTAGCCATTATTTTGTATGTATTCATTAATTTGACCACAATCAGACATCTAAAGTGTACTCAGTGTACAATACGGTTGTCATTAGTAGGCACGTGTTTGTCAATGAGTGTAAGTGTTTGTGTGTGTGTGTGTGTGTGTGTGTGTGTGCATTGTGTAGAGGGTTTTAAATAAAATACTGGGGACAATTATTATTTTATTTTTATTATCCCCTAATATCTGAGGTGTACACAGTCAACAAGATAAATACAATTACAAGGTGTGGGGGTCATTTGTAAATGAAAATGAGCTTGTCTGACCTTCTTGTCATTTGCTCTAGTTCAGTTGTCTTTATTCTGGCTTTGCAAGAATATGGCATATTTATGTGGACCAACATGGACTACTTTACCGAGGCTGAAATACATTACTGCTGATTTTTGTATCACAATCATACATTTGTGAGTTATATAGTCAACAAGTCAGCTATACCAAAAAGAAACAGTCCCAACTGATAGTTGCTATACAAAACACAGAAAGATTAAAAAAACACACCAAAAGTACTTCTATGGGAATACAAAGAAATAAACTTCAAGAAATAGCATAACCAAACTTCATTGTCTGCTTTCGTCCTCAAGGAACTTCATTACAATAACAAAAGTGGAGAATAAAGTTTGATTACGGTATTTCTTGAAGTTTATTTCTTCATATTCCCATAGATTTGATTTTGGTGTTTTTTTGAAATTTTTAACAAGTTAGGTATAATTTCTGGACACGGTGTTTCTCTGTAGATATATGTGACTGACCATGCTGTTGTTTGCTGCTATTAAACAATTATTATTCTGGCTTTGCAGTACTAATGCATGTTTGTGCAAAGAAAATTAGAATATTTTGCTGTGTCTTTTGTTTGTGTCAATCATAGTTGAAATACATCATTGTTCATTTTTATCACAGACATTTGAGGTATACACAAGTAAAAGTGTCTATAATTGCTGGGTAAGGGGGGGTATCTGTTTATAAAAGTGACTAACCCTCCTGTCATTTGCTTAAGTAAACAATTGTTACTCTGGTTTTGTAGAACTAGTGTTTAATTATGTGAAGCAAAATTAATACTTTACTGTGATTTTAACATATCAGACATCTGTGGTACTCACAGTCAATAAAGTGGTCATAAATTAAGGGTATATGTGCTGCCTCTGGATGTAAATGACTGTGGGGAGAGATGTTGCTAGGTATCTGGAAGTAACATGTTGACCATATTATTTTACTTTCTATCACAAGCACCTCTACTGTATGTAATAAATGGTTGTATGAAGTATTCACATATGTGTGATAGTAACTGATCATCAACAAAGTGGCAAGTAATATTGCCATCTCACAGCACATGGTTTTCTGACTGACTTATTGTCTATCATTCCTTCTGTGAGAAGTTTGCATTTCTTCTGTGTCTCTGTATTGGTTTTCTCCATGTGACCTATTTCCACCCCAGAATAACAGCTGTGTTAGGGAATTATGACACTGGTTTAATGAGGTAACAATCTTCTACCACTGTCTCTGGCCTAACCCCATTTACAACCATCATAGTTCACAGGTATGCACAGATTATCAATATAGATTGTGCTGAGGCTGATGACAGTGTCGACATTATTTCTCTAACTTTACACACCTTCATCTGAGGTTTTCATAGAATGTGGATTTAGTTTATCTAGGGAATGTGTTATGCATTGCCGTGATTTTTTTTTTTTTTTTTGCATTTCTCAATGTCAGACAACAAATGCATACACAGGTGGCTGTATTTTGTGGTAAGGTGAAAGGAGACAATCCATGTATTTACATCTAACAGAAACAAGTTGCAATATATTAGTGTAACCATGTGCCCTTTCACTTTTGTTGCAGACTAACATCAAAGTGGTGCACAAAAGAAGATTGTTGCTTGAAGGTAGAGGTGGGGAGGTATGCCATATAAGATTGTTGCTTGAAGGTAGAGGTGAGGAGGTATGCCATATATATGTAGGGCAGTAAAAGCTTTAAGTAGATTCCTTTGTTTTTCCAGACATTGAAGCTGAATTCATCCCATACAGAAGCAGCAGATGCAGCCATTTATTTCACTTTCACTCACTCTAATACAAGAGGGGTACACAAAGGTGACTATGTTTTAGGGGAGGGAATAGTGGGTCAAAACTATTCCCAGCTATGATTTATATATCTTTGCAACTATTTGTATTCTCAGCTTATTGGGAAATGCTCTTTTGCCAGCTTTTAACATTAAGCTTTGGACACATTATATTTCTTCCTTGAAAGAAAAAAAAATGAGACTGAACTTCCTTACTTATTTTTGTCCAGGCCATCATTTTGATGTAAGGATTGGAAAAAAGTTTTAAAATGCATCTCCATCCATCCAGAAGCCTATGACATCTGGTGGCCTTGTCATATCAAGTTTTGGTTGTTGTGACATCTCAAGAGCCATGGTTTATTTTTTTCCTTCCTGCATAGTGTTACAGTGCTGTATTGGCCCATCATGGTGTGCTAAAAGGGTGGATGAAAAATCTGAGGCAGAAGACAAAGTGAAAGAATAAGATAGTAGTAATTGGTCTATATGGTGTGGGATTAAGCGTGCCAGAGAGTGGTTTAAAAATAAAGAAAACACTCCCTCTTTACTGGCTTTTGCACAATGGTAGTGTTTCCATATTTGTCAGGGACCACATCACATCTAGGTGGAGCTAGAATGATACCCAGAGACCAACAAACTGAGCTCCTAGAACATTCATTTACCTTGAAACAGAAAAGCTTCCAACTTATAGCATGCTACAAAATCCATTCCTTGTCCTCAGATATTATGTTAGATTCCTAAACATTTTATTAGAAATTCCTATAAGGAACAGTTCCATAAGCCTAGGTGACTTCAATTCCCCTTCATAGATTGGAGTAACTTTATTTCTAATATAGGGTATGCCCAGAGATTTCTGAATTTTATAAATAGGATTTCCCCTGAACAAATAGTTACACACTGTAATCCAAAATATTCTTGATCTGATCCTCAGAGATTTTAAATCTTTGGATTCCATTCTCCTGGTTTCTTCTTCGCCAAATTGTCCCATATACTCTCAGAACAACTGTATCCCTGTAACCAATTTCTCTGTATTTAAAGACTTCAGGCAGACAAACATTATGCAATGATGTGATGAAATCTCTAAATTTACCATGAAATTACCTCAACTGACTGTGATACAGTAGCTTCAGTAACGAGTTTTATACCCACTAAGACAAGCACATACATCTAACAGTCCTAACTAGACCCATGGTTCTTAAATGTTATAAAGTTAGGCTAGGACTCCTTAGAATGAGGATAGTATTAAAATATAACCAGAAACTGAAAAAGACTGTAAGAAGCAGTAAAGCAACCTATGAAAGGATTAGATTATGTAGCAAATAGAAACTGCAAATCCTTCTTTAACTATTTTAGAAAACTAAGGAATAGCACTCGGCATTGCTTTAAACTTTTCCTGAATGGGGCCCCACTCTGACCCCAGAGGTGTTGCAAATGTACTAGTAAATACGATTAACTCAAACTTTACCCTAAAAACCATATTTTAACACAAGTCATCCCAGAATCCTTTTTCTTATGTTGTTATCAAGGACCAAAAACACTTCTTCCAGGTGTGGGTGCTTAATTAACAGCATCAAAAATGTTCTTTCATACTTTCTGCTTAAATTGTATAACTTAAGCATAGCAGGGTATGCTCCCAAATACTGAAGCATTGCTGTGGCAAGGCCCTGGAATAAGGTAACTCTACCACCAGCCATTGAAATTATGAGCCAATCATCCTTATGATCTCTAAAGCTTTGGAACATATCATATCTGCTCTCATTAATACAAGAATCTCATTAGGAATGATCCACAAAAATGTAGCTTCATCAAGAGAACAGCACACCTGTTAAATCTTGTTAACTTTTTCAGAAAGGTTCCACTAGCTGTTGACAGTTGTCCTGCTGTTCATACAACTTATCCAAATCTGGCCAAAACATTCAATATTATATATCAAGCCAGAAGTGTAAGGAAAATCTAAGCTTTAAACATAGATCCTTATGTAGTAAGATGAATGGCCAATGACAGAACCCACATAACTTCTGTGACAGATACTTCATCAAATAGTGATGCAGTAACCAGGGGGGTTTAAATATTGGGTAATTTCCTGTTTGACATCTACTTCTCTGATTTCAAAACTGATAACCTCTGGTTAACCAAATTTGCTGACTACTGCAGAATAACTGTAATTGTCAAAACCCACTCACATATCTGTCCCCTTCAAAAAGCGTTTACCCTAATGAATAACTGGTGTACAGATAATGGGCTTAAGTTGATTGTTTTCTTTCTGAAAAATGTCAGTTACTTGTATCATTCAGTGTAAATAGTACTCATATTAAATTAAAAGTTATTCAGGGACCACGGCAATTGGATCTTGAGTTATTACATCCCTTTCCTTTGATCATTGTGTAGCAAGTGTAGTCATGAAATTCTTCTACCTAACAGCTAAAGTATTTCATCTTGAGCCAAAGATGTAATAATTCCCCTATTTTCAGCACTGATTACACCCATTACAGAGTGCAAGACACACTTTGGGATGCATTTCACTTGAAATATCAAAACATCCCAGAGTCTCCTAATCAAAAGCAACCTCTAGTCTTAAAAACCTAGTTATCAGGAGTGTCTGGAAGCCCTGACTCTATACTCTATGTTTCTTATAGTCTCCTGAGGGGTGACATGTACCGCTCTCGTTAGACAGCCAGTGGTCTTTGACCTCCTGTATCTCTGCAAATCAAACAGTGCAGGGAATACTAAAACCAGGAACCTCAATCTTCGTTATTTATTTATTTACACTTTGTTGATGGTGTTATTCCCACTAGGCCATTAGCCTCTTTTCAAAGGAGACACAAGGTGTTATTCATTCTGACTAGGGGAAATTTGGACACAACACCCTACTCTTTTCAGTAAATTCTGTGGGATTTTTGCATCCACCTGAACTACGAGTAAAAGGCAAATAGAGCTTTAGTTTAATGTCTCATCCAAAGGCTGTCAGCAGATGCACAGAATGAGATGGTGAGAAGGATTAATCATCTGGGTCCTTCCATTCTCTGAAATAAACCCCCTTTATAGTTTAAACAATGCTGAAACTCACCCTGAATGATTGCATGCCTAATTCATATTTACTCCACAGTTACATGACCTCTATGTTCATGACAAAGGATGTAAGGCCTGGGACTGGGTATTGGCAAGGAGTATATAATCATTAGATTAAAACAGCCTTGAAACATTTACAAACAAAATTAAATTCTATGATTTTTTTAAAAGAGATTTTCATCAAGTTCACATGGGCATTTAAATGATCTTTCTGTATTTCGCTTGATCTAAAAGATGCTGGATTCTCTATCTGAGAACCACATTTGCAAGCAATTATAGTATAAACCTATTCCATAATCTGCGGAAATAGATTGTGGACTGGGTGCAGCCTGGTTCAGGCCTAATGGGGGGTGGGGGGTTAATTCAGTAACAGTACTGGATATGTGGAGAATTTGTTTCCTTCAGATATAATAAGAAACCCAAGTACACTGAGTGACAGTGGTGGATCAGGCATTTTCTTTGTCAGTAATTATTTTATCAGTGGTCATATGGCATCAACTGTGAGAGGAGCTATGGGGAAAACAAAATAAAATAAATATTAAAAGATGCTTTGTTACGGCTAAATATCCAGGAAAGATGACGTTCAGTGAATATTAAAATAAAGTCTCATCATTGTCATCAACAACTCTGCTGAGAAACTGAAGGGGGCATGGAGGAGCAACACCCATCCGAGAGATAGAAGAGGAAATTATTTCAAGAAGATGAATGTTTTATTTAATATTCAAGCATCCTAAAAATTACTGCTGACCAAATTCACAAATGCCCTCTGATTTGCTTGCCAGTATGAGGGTGGATTCATCTTGGCCTCAGTATTAACAAACACACGAACACATGCAGAGTAACACATCTGAAAGTAACTGGTCAGCCGCTTGATACACTTTTCCTCTAAGAGCCACACTGCCTGGTGGTGCCAAGTAACTGTTTGCAAAGTAGTGTGGGGGCACAGCTGTAAGGCAAGGTACATAAACATGGAGCCTGCATTTCTTGCATTACTGTAGGGTTCCCAGTGATCATCCATGATGAATATGGGAATTACAGGCTGCAAACAATTTCAGCCTGCTTAGCCTGTACCATACCAGAGCTGTCTGTGACTATCCAATTTAGAATATAAATGGAAACAGCAGACCACAAATATGTTTGACTTGTGCATCATGCATACACTGCCATGCATGTTACTTTGAGTGGAGTCTGCCAAGTACATTAGGAATCAGCAGAACAATACACTGTGTTGCAAGTCTTTACATAAAACAGCTCTCAGAACATGACTATGAGTGGATCGTAAGGCTGAATGCTGGATATGGATGTGTAATTACCATATAAATGAACATACCCAATTTCATACAGATACTCACACACAGAGACATGTAAACTCAGTTAAAACATAACTAAAACTTCACCTATCAGATCAATAGATCTGCTTCTTTATATGTGCAGGATAAATGTCAGTGTAATTTTCAGCTTGCCATATTATCAAAACATTTCTCTTCATTCAGAATCCTATGTCCCTCTACTGGGTCTATATTAGAACACTGAAGTCTTGAAACATTGAATGTTCTAATACTGACCCCTATTCAGTGAATGCTGAAAATAGCGAAGCTGCAGAACACCAATTTTTTCCGAGGGAAAGAATTCGGTTGGCCGTTTCTGTTGCTTCACTATTTTCAGCACTGTGGTGGAAAGTTACGGGTAGGGTTCAGGTAAGTGTCCAATTGTGTGGACATGAGGGTTAGGGCACAGGTTAGGTGAGTTAGAGTAAGGGTGCGGGTCAGGTAAGTGTGTGATTGTGCCGGACGTTAGGGTTAGGGCGGGGTAGGTGAGTTAGGGTTAGGGCACGGGTTAGGTGAGTTAGAGTAAGGGTGCGGGTCAGGTAAGTGTGTGATTGTGCCGGACGTTAGGGCTAGGGCGGGGTAGGTGAGTTAGAGTAAGGGTGCGGGTCAGGTAAGTGTGTGATTGTGCCGGACATTAGGGTTAGGGCGGGGTAGGTGAGTTAGGGTTAGGGCATGGGTTAGGTGAGTTAGAGTAAGGGTGCGGGTCAGGTAAGTGTGTGATTGTGCCGGACGTTAGGGTTAGGGCGGGGTAGGTGAGTTAGAGTAAGGGTGCGGGTCAGGTAAGTGTGTGATTGTGCCGGACGTTAGGGTTAGGGCGGGGTAGGTGAGTTAGGGTTAGGGCGTGGGTTAGGTGAGTTAGAGTAAGGGTGCGGGTCAGGTAAGTGTGTGATTGTGCCGGACATTAGGGTTAGGGCAGGGTAGGTGAGTTAGGGTTAGGGCACGGGTGAGGTGAGTGTGCGAATGTGATGGACCTTAGGGTTAGGGTTTGGGTTAAGGTAAGTGGATAGATAGCAGTGTATGTACAGTTTAGTGTAGGGTTAGATGTAGGATTTTAAGTGTATGTGTGTGGATTGCTTTTTTTTTTTTGGTGTGCTTGTGCTGTGTTTATGTGTTTCGGAACAGCAAATTTTTTCCCTGGGAAAAATTCCGCTGTTCTGCATGTTCGATATTTTAAGCATTCGCTGAATAGGGGTCGATATTAGAACATTCTAAGTTTTAAGACTTCGGTGTTCTAATATAGACTCCCACAATCAGTCTTCATAGGCTCATAGGTGATTACCAGGATAATGGCACGACAGCCTTTACATGCCTAGTGAATAATATCTAGGATATGACAATATTATATCTTAATTCCCAAGATATGGGTAGTGGGTCTTTGGGTGTTGGAGCCCTGAGTCATTTTACAGACTGCCTCTGTCCAAAAAGGACATGGGCAGTACCCTGGGAGTGAATTTGCTGTTCTGTATCCATTTATCCAAATTCTTTTTGAAGACACTGATGGATAGGCTTTGTTTTATGAAGATGGGAAGTTTATTCCACAGATGGGGTAGCTTTTGGGATACATATCTGTCCCTCTAGCAAGTCCTATTAGAGTCATAAGTAAGGCTCAGGACTATGGCCTGCATAGCCCTTGTATAATTTGTCTTTCAAATATGTAACATTTTCATCTGGGCTGGATCAGAGATTGCCTTGTAGGTCAGACTTAACTCTTTACAGCTGAATACAACTCCAGGTGTTTCTACAGTTCCCTTCTACTGTTCCTCTTGGTGTCAAATATTGCCTGTTCACATTTGTATTAATAATTCCAAAACCATGCTACATACAAGGTATCAGAATATTTTTCTTGAACCATACATGATGGCAAACACAACTGCATAGATATTTGACCTCCATCAATGAGTATTTATTAGAACTGTAAGACAATAACTTCATTTTTTTTAAAAGCTTAAGCCACACCCACTGGGAGTAAAAGGTACACACTCAACAGAGCTACACTGGAGGGAATGAGTTAAGTCATGTCTCAATAAATGATATGAGATTGAATAAAGGGATAGGACCTTTAGTGGGTTTAGGGAGAAACCTCTGGGAGTGCTCCACTTGGTGTAACTGCCAGGTTAGTTACATGCAGACAGGAGCACTGTACTCAATTATGAGCCTGATGTTGGCCGAGTACAGTGACATTATGACTTCCTTCAATCTCGATGCCATGCCTTTACTTATAAGCCACACAAAAGAATGTCCTCACTACCATAGCTACCTGGTGGTCAAAGTGTTGGTTACTATCAATCTGTGATTCCAGGTCCCTCACCACTGGGTATACATTTAGGAGTGCGCTACCAATATTATAATTTGCAGGGATATCTTGTTTACTGAAGAGTATGATTATGCATTTTTAGCATTTAGTCTCAGACCGTTGTTTTGGCAGCAGTAGTTTGTCATCTTTAGCCCTGCTTGTAGGATGTCACCATCGTTTGGTTAGTTGGGCATGGAGCAGATCAAGTGAGTCATGTTGTTGGACCAGTCTAGCAGTGTACTCATCATTTATGAACACTAACACTAAGACACGTCTTCCCTTTGTTTTATCCTGAGTGGAGGGGGATCAAAATGTATGAAAGGCATTATAATTTTTGAAAGCCTGGGTACTCTCCCTGGTTCTGAACCATGTTTCCATCACTGCACAAATGTCTGCATTCTCCAGGGTGAAGAGTGCTTCCAGGGAGTACAGTTTATTTTTTTTTATGTAAACTCCTAGCACTGAGCAGTAGTAATGTTAGGAAGTCATGTTTTGTTAGTTGGAGGGTTTAACAACTTAACATGGTTTAAAAAAGGCACTATGGGGATAGTTAAAGTTTTTGCCTGTATCCAGAAGCCAAGTAGTGGCAATTGCAAACCATCTCTGACAAAGCAATACGGTCTGTCGATCATCTCTCCCCAAAATGACAAATATTGGATCCCCTTATTGTAAAACCAGAAAGTAAGCAATTGTTGAAGTCAATCATTTTTGCTGATACTGTGACATCATCATTGGTGTAGGTTGGATGCTACTCAAGGCTAGAGTCATGCCCACCTGCAACACATTTTTGGAGAACTCCATCATGTCTCTCTTCATATAGTCCAGTGAAGTATACCTTATCTTAGGTCTTTTACACCCACATGGACTATGACCATATCATACTGGTACTTGTGGTTTAAAGACCTAAGTGCATCCATGATCTGGTGGATCCTGGCTCCACACAGACAGCTCACTCTAACCTTCTACTTCTTTAGGCTGGTAAGGGGGCATTAGTATGTCTTAGAATGGAATTTCCAATAACTAGAATGTGTGGCTGTGGAGTGTGTTGCCTTATGGGCTTGGAAGCAGTGCTGCTATGATTTTCAGAGTCATGTGTTGTGTGACGTGCTATGCTTTTTGAGTGTCCATTGTGAATTATTAAATTAAATCGTTCTCAGTGACCATGAGACCTGTCTGCCCATATCCACCAAGCCAGAAAAAGAAATGATAGGGAAGCTCCTATCCATTATACCAGATCTTTAGTAAATGGAAAGGAGTATGAAAGAGTCACTTAAAAGTCTAAGTGAGGGTGTTTAGTAGTATGCTATCAGATTACCTGCAGTGGTGCTGCTCTCTGTGCAAACTGGCAGCTCTTTGAGCAGCTATGAGCAGTGGGAGACTATGGAGAACATTTCCTATAAAGAATTTTAAACTGGAGAGGTACAAGGCACAGGTAACTGCATCTGCGTGATGTGCTAAAGTGAGCCTTTTATACCAGCAGGATAAACAGTGAAGCCCTCAGGTCAGGCAATCAGATAAACACACAACCCTCCACCAGTAGTTTCCAACTTGGATGGGTTGAATCAGCCCTCTTCTCCTACCAGAGGGCAGAATAAAACTTTTTAATGTAAAATTAACTGCTTTTGACCCCAAGCACAGTAACAAATGCTTTGCATTAAAAGGCAGAACTCCTGCAGTATCAGAAGTCCTTGGAAATAAGTTAATAAAGCATGAGAAATGTGCGTTTGTGTACAGAAAAATGTGCACAAACATAGGAAAACTTCTAAAAACACTGAAAAACTTTGCAAAACTTAGAAATATTTTGGCAAACTCAGACAACTTTTGCAGTATCAGAAGAGGTTAGGAAATATCAGAATACAATTAAAACAATCTAACAACAGTACAGTAACAAACAGATGGCATTTCTTTAACAAGTGCAAGCTGAAAAGCACAGATAAATTCAATCAAATCAATAAATGCAGCACAGGACTGTTAAATAGCACTGAGAAAGTTAGAGCAAGTGCGAAAAAAAAAAAAAAAAACTTAAATCAGCTTTGTAGGTCCACAGATAGTTTTAGATGCAATCCAGGGTCTTGTAGTCTCTGGTGTCCAAACCAGGCACAAGGAAGCTCTGAATAAATTAACACAGTCTCACAAAAGTTAAAGCTTTTATACCAACAGGATGAAGGTATTTTTCAGCATATTAGCTTAAAGCACCACATACTATGGGCAGTATTCCTAGTCCTTAATGAAAATCATTTAGGGAATTTGGGGGTGAGCGCAGACAAGCACAACTGAGCCCCAATTAATAGAAGTAATTTGTGACAATTTGTAGTGTCCTCAGATGTAGTTATGCAAATTAACAGATAATGACATTGTAATAAGAAGTGATGCAAATGTTTTTATGCTAATTAATGCTATTTTTATGCCATTTGCAATTCATAGTTAGGTTTTCCTTCTTTCCCGCTTGTAGAACAGAGCATGTGTATGTACCTTTAAGAAGCATTTCCAGATGTAAGCCCGTGCATATAAATGGCAGCAGTGCCATTTTGAGAGAACAGCCAGAGTGTTAACATGTATGAATGTTGTCGTTAGTCTGTTTATAAGTTTATTGAAGTTTAAGTTACAAAGCCTCATTTCTGATGTGTTTGTGTGTAATAAAGCTGCTTGAACTGAAGCCACAAATGTTCATCTGTTTTATCCTAACCAGACGAGTGACACCGCTTGTTGCAGATGAGGTATAAAAAGTGAAGCCTCATCAAATGTGTCAGAGTTGCAGTTGGTGAAAATACTATCACTTGGGGTGAGCTTTGCTATTTCTAGGTCAGAGTTGCTTGTCTTGGGTAGGCCAAAATTGCTTGCACCCAGTAGAACTTGCCCACCAAGAAGGTGAAAATATAAGCAAAGGCTTACTCATTATAACTTGGAAAATCAAGAAATCCTTTATAGATTTATAGTGGACAGGAACATTATAAGGAATGTTTGATCCCCACAGGGGCACTGGAGGAATGCATGGATATCCTAGTCCCGTGGGCACCAAAGTATGTATAGCCTTCACTATACTTGGTACTAGGACCATCCAGGGACAGTCTGGGAACACACTGGGGATCTCACAGGCTTCTGCCTCAAGGATACTGAAGAAGTTCCTGAATGTAGTCTTGGCACAGGTGAATCAGTACATCTATTTACTTGAGTCATCTCAATGCAAAGCTCAGCTTATGGGTGCCTTTTGTGGGATAACACATTTCCCTGAGGTACTCAGTGTGATAAATTGTAACCATGTCACAATTAGGATCGCTTCTTGTACACAGGGTGACTGGTACTGCAATAAGAAGGGCTTACATTCAATCAGTTGTCAGATAGTTTGTGATTCATTGGGGTACATCGCCAACCCCTCTGTCCAGCATCCTGACAGTGCACATGACTCCCATATCTGGTACACTAGCTCACTTTACCACCTGTTCCTGCATGGTAGGATGCCCACTGGTCATCTTGCTGGTAAGATGAACATTTTTTCTTTTTTTTTTTTAAGTAAGTAGTTAAACTTAATTGTTGTATGTTAATCTGTATTTTATCTCCCCTTTCTCTTTCTTTCTCTCCTTTTTTCATAAGCGGATGCTGAATATGCACTGGAATCATGACTCATGACTCTGGTGAAAAATCCATCTGGAGCTGCAGAGGAGAAATCCTTGTCCTGAACCTGTTTTGTGATTGATAGGATGGTTGGCCTCCTGAAGAGCCATTTTCAGGTGCCTGGATGAGTCTGGGGGGGGGGGGTGCCTTTCAGTATGACCAGTTCAGCATGCAAGATTTTCGCTGCCTGTTGCATTCTGCATAATACGATTATGTGCCAGTATGGTGATAATTGACCAGAGTTGTCACTGCAGCTCCATGTTCTAGTCCCATTATGACTAATGATAACCAGCAGGCAGCAGTAGTAAGTGACCCCATTTGGAAGGCTCCTGCATGGCACGTGGCTGCATAGGTTAATAGGTGGCATCTAGTTCAGAACTAAGGACCATGTCATTCAGATTAGTGTTTCCTATTAAAAAAACACATAGAGTATAACTGAAGCATGCAGCGTTTCATGTGGGCTATGCTGTGTGATGCACTGTCTACTGTCACTGTTCATCTGACATTTTCTCTCATCTTAAAATATATTTTTTTATTACTAGCTGTTTGCCTCAGTGCTCACTGATTCCAATGCAGTGATGCTGAAAAGCAACAAATCAAAAATAAGCTAACAGTTGCACATGCTGTATTTAATAACTGATTTGTTTAATTGTATATTTAATATGCAGGTGGTATTGTCAGCCTTGAAAAATTTAACTTTCATTTGCCATTTATGTGTAAAGAATTATGTTGCATTGCATATCAGATATCTTTCTTACTGTCACTCAAATTAATTATGAGCTCAGAGTCTTTCTTCATTTGTGCAGGGATGCGGGTGTACTGACAGCAGTTAGGTATATATGGCAGGAGGATTATTTCAATGTGTCATTTCTATATGATGTGTTGACCTGGAAATGTTGACTCATTGCAAATGTGATTTCCTATGCAACTGTAAGCATATGGAATGGTAATGAATGCATCATTGCTTTTTGGCACAGTGTTAAGTTATGTACTTAACAGATGCATACTGACTTCCCTCCTCCCCACAATACAATTGCATTTAAATGCAAAATTACAAGATAGCAATTTCAGAATATGGTAAAAGTAATAGATGAAAAGGGAATAACTTCACTTATATGACCATCCTACCCCACCCCCACCCCAACTAAACCGTATTTTCAGTGCACTGACATACTTATCAATAAATGTCAAGTCACAGTAACTCCAGGTCAAAGGAGTGATACACATCTCCTGTTTGTAGGCCTGGTGATGTTGTAACTAATCTGGATGATGGACCACCATGAGAGCTGTAAGGTGAGTTAGTACAATGGTGTGACCTAGAGGAGGAAAGTGACCTGACAGTGCTTCGTGACCATGACCTTGACCTGCAACATGAGGTTCTCCTAGGTATAGATGACCATTGATGTGGCCAATGAGAAATATGTTGTGATTGCTCACAGTGAGTGCTGGTAATACTGTCTTGAGAACCAGTGTTAGTATCATTTGATCTTCCCCATGTGTCCAGACAGTTCTCCATCCCCTTCCCCTTGTAAAACTGGGTCCAGCTTGACTCTGGTATATCCAAACCAGTGTAGGAATGGAAGTTGTAACTGATGCCTGGTGTGCCACCATGCTAGACATCAGTGAAACCATGGCATTATCCCTGCTCTCTGCCATTTCAAAGTAATGTTGAAAACCTTCACCCATGCCCTGTAGGACCCAAACCATTTCTAGCTGACTCACTGAGCCCTAATTATGCCATGGCACATTTCCTGTTATGCAGCCAATGTTTTACATGTTTTCTGAGGTCATCTAGCACCTCTTTGTAACATTGTCACTGCGGTCATTGTGGCCTCAGACTGCTTGCCTTCATCCTCAAACTGTTCTTCTGCTTGTGCAAGCAATGGTTTAAACGTGCAGGATTGATACTGGGGTACAAACATGAGTGGAATGTCAGCCTGTGTTTGACCTTGTGATGCAGTGTTGTTTTCTGTAGCGTTACTAACGTTGTAAGGTGAGAGAACCCGCCATTAAACTTGGAGACTGCCTGCCACTTCCCTCAGGGTGCCTTGTAAATACAACTACAGTATCTTCATTATCATCATTATCTTCAGCAACACCCATTCTACTGCTGACTTCATCCATATTTATTGATACAGTTAAACTGTTTGTTTCTAATGCTGAGTCTGTAAAAGAAATCATTACAACACATTAATAGCAATGTAACAGCATATGGTATAGCTTGCTTACAAGGGGAGAGTAGACACTTATCATAAGGTCTGTCTTCATTTTCATTAGCTGCTAATGTACAAGACTTACCTAATAATAATGAATTCTGACGTTAATTACAACACTGTTTGTCACCATTCAGTGTTAAACATTTAAATGGTGTATACTTAGCACCAGCATCCAGGAACTGATGAATGCAAATGCTGCTGCATACTTTGGTTTGATGAAGCAGTGTCCATGCCACCTCTGATTATTCCAGTTAAACCATCTTTTGTATAATAGTCATCCCCATGGATGGATGGAAAGAATTCATCATCTGGTGTTAACATAATAACATTCAGAGCTCCCCTCCTTGTGTAGTGGTTCTGGAAATTGCATTCTGCCTGGCCGAGCTTCTAGCATGTCCCACCATATAATTTGCTCTTTTCTTGCACTGTGCCAGAGGTGTGTCTCTTTCTCCAACTACATACTGCTTTGCTCCTCTCAGCTTATCTGGACCCCTCTTTACCAAACAGCAGTTTACTATATGTCCTAAGTGCTGCCATGAGTACACAATTTTCCTAATGGTTAAAGTTATCATGTCTATGCCTGGATCCCTTATTCTCCATCTGTACGGTTTGACACTTGCCACAGTACAGTCTGCATGACATCAGCAGTTACATTATAAACCATTGGCCTGCTACTCCTGTCACCAACACAAATACATAAATAAACAAACAGAGGTGTGATTTCAAAGTGCACTACAACTTCAGCTTATCCAATACTGATGAAAGTGATGGCATCTACAGTAAAATGCAATGCTGTCTGCTGTCATCAGGTATTCCTCCCGTACTGTCAGCAGTAAAACACTCATATGACACATCTGTGTGTCTGTCTTCTGCACAGTACACATTCTCAACTGCAATAAGAAGCTCTCAGATGTATGAACAATATGAAACTTCTGTAGTGACATATTGTTCACTTACTACATTTTCAATGAACAACACCAAAAGCACAATACAGTTCAAAATGCATTGCAACTGACATTTAAAACATTATCACAGCAACTGTTAATTGGCATATTAATATCTATTAATTAATTTATAAGCTTTTTCTTACTTTTTGATGTCTGAGTTATCCTAAGTAATTTGCCACCTATCTCGGCTATTTGCGAATCGGTATGGGGCAGCTCAACCTTGCTGCTTAGTTTCAGTCTACATTACACATCTATTATGCAAATTAGGCTAATTTATATGCATGTCTATGAATCGTAGTATAACACAAATGTGTTACAAAGTATATTAGCATGTCCCAGACTTTCACCAATTGTGAAAGCACACAGCACACTACATGAACGGATCTGAAAAGACATGGATGTACTGTAGGCATTTACAAACTGCAGCAGTCTGTAGCCATGCCAAATTGTTTGTGGACATGCGCTACTTGGTCAAAACTAGCCAATATAAGGATATACTGGAGAAATTCAAAATGAAGTCATCTGAATGTCATGTTGTAATTAATCTAAACATTAATCCCTGGCCATCCAAGTGTGCATGTCACACCGTAACAAGTAATACATATTCAAAAGTGCTAGAAATACTTCACCACATTAGTAGTGACATTTCTTTCTCTACTACTATTACAAAAATGTGATAAAAATGGAATAGGTCCCAATTCACTGCATGAAATCAAATGCTGCTAAACTTAGACATAAGAAAAATGTAAATGTTATGAAGAAATATTACTGGCAATACTTGGTTGTTATAGATGAACTTAGAAGTAATCCATTAGTAATTGTATGGTCAGATAAGTGTTCTCCTTTAATAAAAAAAGTGTGAGACAAAACAGTTTTGGTCACACCAAACTGGCAATGTTATCAATATAATGAGCTAATGATCTAATGAGCATGCTTGTAAAAACAGATTTGGTCAAGGTTATGTCACACTCAACAGGAAGTGGTTCTAACCTTCCTTAATACAGCCCTCACTACTTTCCTCATTCTGTTAATGGCTTTTTGAATGATGGCAGCACCTATAAAGGCACGAGGCCACACTAATGGCTGGTCTGAGAAAGAGACCTTAATCATGCTCTACCTTCTGCATGACTCTTACCTGGAGAAGATCCAGGTGTGCATATGTACCAGTACATGGAAGAAAATAGATATTTGACAAGAGTTTGGTAACGACCTTTCAACCCTGACATGTATAACCCAATCCTGCCATCACAGGTCTGAGGACTTGCAATTTCATAGCACTGACCATTTGGCTGAGTGAGTTGACCAGGTTAGGATGAAAAGGCCAGAGTTCTACAGTAAATACAATGTTTAATCCATATATAGATGCATATATGTGTGTGTGTGTGTGTGTGTGTGTGTGTGTGTGTGTGTGTGTGTGTGTGTGTGTGTGTGTGCATGCGTGCGTGTATATATATATATATATATATATAAATATATCTATATATATATATATATATATATATATATATATATATATATATATATTATATATATATATATATATATATATATATATATATATTATAAGCTACAAACTGGGGTAGAAAAATTATGCAAGTTCATGTATTTCAAAAATCAGATATCTTTAGTGACAAATATGTACTTCAAGTAACTTTCTAAAATGCATAATAAAATAGGAATAGCATTTATGTAATCATGTATCCATCTGTCTATGACTGAGAAAAAATACTACTATATGTTAAAAGGTTACAGTAATGAAAATATCAGTAAATATATTACAATAGTAATCTGTACAGGTAACTGTAAATATATTAGTAATGTTCAAATATCAATACAGTTATGAAATAAAACTTGCAGTTAAAGGTGTAAAGAATTGTGTAGCATTGCATTGAAAAAGTTGTAAGTCTTTTTTTAATTACCACATGAAGACAATTTTTGTGAGAGATAACTAGATATAAGAAAAAAGAATTATTGAACTTAATTGTTTGCTCATAAGTATTTCTTGGTGCACGTACAACATGTCTGAAATGGCACTCTCCACACCCTAGTCAGAATGACTGTTGAGGCAGGGGTGCGGGGGTTACCTTGATGAAATTATGAGTAACACATACGTTTTATTCCAGATGTTTTTCTTCATTATTGTACATTAGAAAAAGTTCAGCAGAAAAGGAAAATTCACACTTCTTTGAATTGTGACAGTTCAGCATTTGCAGTTCAGGTATTCCACAGAGTGTTGCATGCGCATTTTTTAAAAATAAAAAACAGAGGTCCATTCATATTTTCCTTTACTGTTTCTCCTTCATCTTCTCCCCTATTTCCTACCCACACTTACCCTCTTACAAAAAAAAAAAAAAAAAAAAGAAAAAGAATAGAGCCTGTCTCTGACAAAACATAGCGCCCATCGTCTCTCACCTCCTCCAGCCCAAACCTTTATGATGTTTCCTTTGTGTGTTCGGGTCTATAACATACGAGCGAATAGCACAAATTGCGAACTCTCATAATATTGAATGCACTGGACCTCAAAGTGCTTTTCTCTGAGATCATGGTACAGTGAAGAATGGGATATTTGCCCTTTCCTCGCTGTAGTGCGATCTCGGAGTTGGAATGCATATTTAGCGAGGGGTGAATAGGAAGTTCTAGGTCCGGTACGTTTGATATTATGAGCGTTCACAATTTGTGTGATTCACTCATATGATATAGACCTGTGTATTCACCTTTTTGCTTTGTTTGCCTTTATTTCAATCTTTTCTATGACCCCCGTCTATTCTTTAATGAAACCAATCAGGGTATCCACGAAAATATACTCTTGTATGAAAAAGGTCCAACCTGTTTACTTTAAAAAAAAAAAAGCTTTTAGCTACTGTGAAGTCTGAAACTTTGCTATAATGTTTTCAGTGTGACTGCACTTAGTCACACTAGCCGGAAATATGCCAAGGCACATACCACTTACAATTCCACAAAATACTTTACACAAATGAGAAGACAAACTTTACAGAAATTACAGTGGATATAAAAAGTGTACACACTCCTGTTAAAATGCCAGGTTTTTATGATATAAAAAATGAGACCACAATAAATCATTTCAAAACTTTTCCTACCTATAATGTGAACAATAACCTGTACAATTCAGTCTTCTTGGGTAGGAGTCTGTCAGCATGGCACATCTTTTCTTGGCAATATTTGCCCACTGTTCTTTGCAAAAGTACTCCAAATCTGTCAGATTGCGAAGGGATCTCTTGTGCACAGTCCTCTTCAGGTCACCCCACAGATTTTCTATTTGATTTACATCTGGGCTCTAGCTGGGCCATTCCAGAACTTTAATTTTCTTCTGGTGAAGCCATTCTTTTGTTGATTTGGATGTATGCTTAGGGTCATTGTTTTGTTGAAAGGTGAAATTCCTCTTCATCTTCAGCTTTCTAGCAGATGCCTGAAGGTTTTGGACAAAAAGTGACTGGTATTTGAAACTGTTCCTAATTCTCTCCACCTTGACTAAAGCCCCAGTTCCAGCTGAAAAAAAGCAACCCCAAAGCATGATACTGCCATCACCATGCTTCACTGTGGGGATGATGTTCTTTTGGTGATGTGAAGTATTGTTGCACCAATCGTACCTTTTGGAATTGTGGCTAAAAAGTTCAACCTTGGTCTCATCAGACCATAAAACATTTTCCCACATGCTTTTGGGAGGCTTGATATATTAGTTTGCAAATTTTAGCTTGGCCTGGATGTTTTTCTGTGTAAGAAAAGGCTTTCATCTTGCAACCCTACCCCATAGACCAGACATATGGAAAATATGGGAAATTGTTGTCACGTGTAGTACACAACCAGTACTTGCCAAAAATTCCTCCTGCTCCTTCAGTGTTACTGTAGGTTTCTTGGCAGTCTCCCTGACCAGTTTTTTTCTTCTCTTTTCATCAATTTTGGAGGGACGTCCAGTTCTTTGCAACATCACTGTTGTCCCATATTTTCTCCACTTTTTGATGACTGTCTTCACTGTGTTCCATGGTATATCCAATGCTGTGGAAAATTTTTTGTACCCTTCTCCTGACTGATACCTTTCAACAACGAGATCCCCTTGTTGCTTTGTAAGCTCTCTACGAACCATGGCTTTTGCTGTAGCAGTCAACTTAGTAAATGTCAGGAAAATCCTACTAGGACAGCTAAACTTTATTTGGGGTTAATCAGAGTCGCTTTAACTGATGGCAGGTGTGTACCCAAGAAGACTAAATGCTGTAATGAAATCAAAAGGTGCTTCAACAAAGTGTTAGTTTAAGGGTGTGCACACTTATGTAACCAGCTTATTGTATGTTTTTTTAATTTTTTATATTTTTTCCTCTAACAGACTTGATTGTTTTTCAATTGAATTCTACAGGTTATAGGTCACATTAAAGGTGAGAAAAGTTTTGAAATGATTTATTGCGGTCTCATTTTTTATATCACAAAAACCTGGCATTTTAACAGGGTGTGTGCACTTTTTATATCCACTTTTACAAAAAATGGGAGTGATTACAGAAATTCCTTATTTTTTTCATATTCAGCGCAACATTATGCTGGCCATATTTGCATATCGAGTAGCTCCACTATCCACAAATGCATGTTATACACTTGCGCAGCCCAAGACTATGAATACCATCCTATATGTATGAATCTGTTTTAAGGATTAGAAATTCCAGAAGGTAAGTCATGTAAAACCTACATGCATGATGAGAGGACTGGCTGATAAGATCCACAAGTAACACAGCAATATAATGAATTAGGTAACAGAAACCTGCATACATTTTACAGAATAAATAGCAGGCAACATTAAGCAAGAAGAAGAAATGCAACAGCAAGCTTGAAGCAAAACATGCTAATGTTTATTAATTTCAAATGATCGAGGCAGGACCAAATTGTGAAAACAAAATCCACAACAATAATATATGAACATAAGTTACATGGTAGGTAGAGAGCTTGCCCTTGTACTGTTTATATTTTATTTGACTTGATCACAACACAGACACTGACTATTTGTACAACTTTTCTCTATTGATGTGAACCAATGCAACAAAAACATTATACAGATTTTCACATAAATGATGAATACTAAGAAAAACAAAAAGGAATGGCTGAGTTCTTCAACAAGTATAGATACTAGAGAGGAATGAATGCATATGAAACATTCAGGTGTACCACAAAATGAGCACATGTAAGCCTGTTTCTTGCAGAGAAAGGGAAACTCATTTATTTAGCTAACTTCCTTGAACAGACAAATTCTACTACAATCATGTGCCCACTTCTTCTATTAAACCAGTTCTAAAAAATAATCATTTATTCATTTTCTGATATCCTTTTTATTAATTTGTGTATACTGGGGGCAGGAGGCTAGCCAGATACTTGCTGAGTATGAGGCAGAGAAAGTAAGTCTAGTAGAATGTCAGTCTATCACACACACACACATACACACACACACACACACACACACACACACACACACACACACACACACACACACACACACACACACACACACACAGTAAGCAGACCTGCGGTCAGTTCATCTATGAATGTGTTTGTTTTTGTGGGATAAAAAAAGTAGCACCTGCAGAAAACCCATGCAGACTTAAGACGGGTATGTAGACTCCATAAAGAAGGCAAACCAGCTGAGAGCCAAACTGGAAAACCAAATGCTATGGGGCTGCTGTGTTAACCACTGCAAAAATATGTCAACTGATAAATAAATACTTACAGGGGTGGTATTTCTTGTTACTTTCCAAAACAGAGAAAGCTGAACTTGCGTACAGCATTTAGGAAATCACAGTACTGTGACAAGGGGAGCTAGTAGAAATTAGAATGTGTAAAATGAATCCAAAAGCATATTGTAGTAGTCAAACAGGATGAACAGAGAGGAGTGCATAGACTAGGAGGCTAATATTTACGGGCATTTTGTGCACTCCTGTGATATACATTGTTTTCTTAACAGGTCAGTGCCTTGATTGGTCTTGCTTCTGTACATAAAGTATTTTTGGGACACATATTTCCATTCTTCCTTAGAAGGTTATTATGGTCAAGGTGCTAGAAGGATATAAATAAGGCTCATTTTGGGGACTTATTTTTCATGTGAATACAGCACAGCCATATGTAAATGAAATAGAAAATGTCTGGAGATAAACAAAAATATTTTCACTTTGTAGTTTTCTTTCTCACAGCTGAGATTTAAAATGTCACTGTAGGGCAGGGGCATTGGGTCTATTGTTTATGGCAGTCAGTAAATGTATTACGCTGACATATTAAGGAACAAGTTAGGTTTAACACATCGGCTTTCTTGTGATTTAAAATGATGTTCTTTGAACATAGAGAAGGAATATGGAGATTATCAGGAAAGGATTCCAGTCTGTTTGCACAAAAGTAATTTATTACTCTACAATATTTTATTTCACTTTAATGCACATTTGAGCACCTAATAGTTAAAGATAAAGCAAGAAGCTGAAGAAACATCTGCAGCGTGGACAGATAAGAGAAAGGACTTTCTGTATTTCAGATCACTGTAATGCAGCCTTAAGGCCATATTAAGTACGCTCCCGAATGTTGTCTTGAGTTAAACACTGGATGAAAACAGCAACAGTGAAGCATGTGTGTGTTGCGATACAGGTAATTCATAATGTCATGTCAGCAGATGGTTAGCACTGCGGGGTCAGCTTATGAAGAGTGAGTCATAAACTAGCAAGCTAATTCTCCCCTTTCACATTTAGTGGTTGTTGAGTGAAACTTATAAGACAGACTTGTAAGGAGGCTCAAAAATTCCTTTTCAGCATAGTCAATATGGGCCAAACTGACTATTTTCAGAACATCCAAGACCCTCATGATAAATAAAAAGGATAATTTTCACATACAGCTTTGAGACATTTTCAGTAACTTTTCATATTTTCAAATTAAAAATTTCCTCGTGTTTATCTTCAACGTGTTACTGCTATTTATTCCGAATAAGCAGTATAAGGAACTTGAACTGATATAAAATGAAAAGTAATAAATATGTTAATAAAGTAACATGCACACAGTATATACTTTGTTTAGTGTATATGAAAAAAAAAGCAATTTATACCTAATTTTTGTATCTAATGATTTTAATCATGCAAAGAGTACAAGTATTATAGGTTTGGTACAATTACATCACATTTTTCTCCGGATGCTTACTACAAACTTAAAATACATTCATTCTAAAGAGCAGTACTGTCAGATTAATAGAGAGAGATGATGGAGATGAGAAGCAAATGTTTAAGACTGCTAAGATGTGACTGAGAAAATTAGTATGGTGCATCTGATAGGTTTCAGCTTGATTAAAACGTGTTTGTATGCCATTTTAACCAAAGCAAATCATAGCTTGATATGTATGCATGTATATATGCATTAATTGATTAGTTAATTAATTACACTATTTAAATGTTGGTGTGAACGACCTGAGATGTACCTCCCTGGACTACATGAAAAGAGACATGGAAGAGCTCTCCGATCTTGTAGCCCAGGCAGATATGACCCCAGCCCTGAGTAGCATCCTGCCATTGCCCAGAATGTTACTGCAGTACAAGGACAAAATGATTGACTTCAACAACTGGCTACACTTCTGGTGTCATTCTAAGGGGATCCAGTGTCTGTCTGCCTGGGACGACATGGTCGACAGACCACGATGCTTTGCCAGAGATGGTCTGCACCTGCCGCCCCTAGGATTCCGGATACTGGCTAAGGCTCTTGCCACTCCTATAGTGACAAATTCACCACCATAAAAGGAACAGGCAAGCAAAAACTGAGGGAAATGCTACTCAAAGCTAGAAGTCTAAATCTCAAAATGCACTCACTCAAGGCACTCCTTAAAATGGAGAACATCGATATCTGTGCAGTGACTGAGACCTGGTTCAAGGCTTTTGAGAGCACCCCTGCATTACCAGACTATAACTCATACCACACTTTTCGGCCATCTAACCTGGACCAGAACAGCAAAGATGGAGGTGTGTCCATATTCATTAAGGATAGCCACACCTCCAGGCTAGTTGCGCACCATAATGCATCCAAGGTTATCCAAGTGCAACTAACTCCGGGCAAAACTGCAATCCAAATTGTAGCTTGCTACAGATCCCCCACCATGCCCCAGGATTCCAACTCCTCTTTTCTTGATATACTGGAAAATATTAGGGTTCAACTAAACACCCTAATAATGAGCGATTTCAACTACCCCACTATTAACTGGGAAAACTACTCATGTACCAACTCTTTCACTCAACACTTTCTGGAATTCATAAATTCCAATGCCGTAGATCAACTTATCCACACCCCCACCAGGGGCAATAATATCCTAGACCTAGTCATTACCAACATGAGTAACCAGTGTTCCACACTTGAAATCAACTCCTCGTTGGTCAAATCCGACCATAAGCTAATCACCCTAGATAACCGCATCCCGCCCCCACCCACCAATAAGGAAACCACAGTAAAAAAATTCTCCAAAGCCAACTTCGTACTTCTTAAGACAGAAGTGTCAAACTTCATGACACCCATGCAGATGGACAATACAGTTATGACTTCTGAATCCTACACAAATGCACTCTATAAGCACTTACACAAGTGCATGGATTGTGCTATCCCAAACAGAACCAAGACGTTGTCCTCCAAAAAAAGGAAGCCAATCTGGTGGTCCCCTGCCATAAGCAAACTGTACAACAGAAGGAAGAAACTGTTGCAAAAAAGAGTAAAATCCCATGAGTGGAGGAACTCCCTGGTCAGTCTCAATAAGATGCTGCAATGCCTTATAAGATCCTCCAAAGCTAACTATGAAAACAAAATAGCCACCAATTCTAAGGGCAACCACAAAGCATTCAATAGCTATGTCAAGAATCTCAATAGCAACACCCAGATCTGCTCTGAGTTACAGCACAATGGCATGAAAATTACAGAACCAACTGCTATTGCCAACATCCTGGCAGATAGGTTCAGTGCTAACTTTACCCACCTCACACCCACAAAGGGCCCATATCTATACAGGAAGAATGCAGAGTCCCTGTAATCACATCTATGCAGGTAAAAGCTGCACTCTCTAAAACCAAAAAAAAACAGCATCCATGGGACCGGACAGCATCCCAGGCTGCATTTTACATGAATTTCAGAACAAACTGGCTCCTCACCTAAGCACCATGTTCAATCATCATCTCATGTCAGGCTTTGTGCCCACTGAATGGCATATAGGAACAGTTATCCCACTCCACAAAGGGGGAGCCATCACTGATACTGAGAACTAATGCCCTATTATCTTGATAAGGCCGTGGAACGTATCATCATGGAACTCATAAACAAAGACATTGGTAACCTCCAAACTCTGGACCACACCCAGTTTGGGTTTGTGAAAGGCAGATCATGCCTTCTGAACCTGATTGATGTCTTTGAGGCAGTCACCAAAGCCATAAACAAGGGTAAGGTTGTTCACACCGCCAATCTTGACCTCGCCAAGGCTTTCAACACCATCCTTCAGTTTGGAATTATAGCTAAACTCACTAAACTAGGCATAAATCCCTATGTCACAAGATGTGTTTCCAGCTGGCACGTTGACAGAACCCACACTGTAAAAGTTGCAGACTCCAAATCTGACTTCAAACCAGTGACAAGTGGAGTACTACAGGGTTCAGTCCTGGGACCTCTCCTGTTTGGTATCTACTTCACTGAAGTACAGGCTAACACAGAAGGCCTCTGGCTAATGAAGTTCGCAGATGACTGCAAAGTAGGAGCCATAGCTGAGTCCCCAAATGATGCGGCCATCCTACAGAAGGTCCTCACTGAGGCAGATGAATGGTGTCAGAGGCATGGCCTCAAGCTCAATGCCAAAATGTGCATTGCCATCCCCTTTGGTAAAACCTTTGTACCCATGAACTACACCATAAATGTCAGTTTTCTTAATGCCTATCTTGACCTCGCCAAGGCTTTCAACACCATCCTTCAGTTTGGAATTATAGCTAAACTCACTAAACTAGGCATAAATCCCTATGTCACAAGATGTGTTGCCAGCTGGCACATTGACAGAACCCACACTGTAAAAGTTGCAGACTCCAAATCTGACTTCAAACCAGTGACAAGTGGAGTACTACAGGGTTCAGTCCTGGGACCTCTCCTGTTTGGTATCTACTTCACTGAAGTACAGGCTAACACAGAAGGCCTCTGGCTAATGAAGTTCACAGATGACTGCAAAGTAGGAGCCATAGCTGAGTCCCCAAATGATGTGGCCATCCTACAGAAGGTCCTCACTGAGACAGATGCCTGGTGTCAGAGGCATGGCCTCAAGCTCAATGCCAAAATGTGCATTGTCATCCCCTTTGGTAAAAACTCTGTACCCATGAACTACACCATAAATGGCAGTTTTCTTAATGTGGAATGTGTAATAAGGGACCTTGGGACCCAGGTGGACAGTAGTCTCTCCTTTGATAATCAAATTGCCACAGTAGTCAGGAAATCCTTCTATTGGCACACCTCATCACAAAAGGGGTCTCATCCAGGAAAAAAGATGTCATTGTTCCCCTCTACTCGGCACTCATTAGACCCATTATAGAGTACAATGCCCCTTTTGGAATGTATCTCACAAGACATCTGCAGAAGCTGGAAAGACCACATAAGTACCTCACAAAGAGAATTACTGGCCTCAAACAGATGCCCTACACTGACCATCACAAAAAACTCCAGCTTTACTCTGTAGCATATCACCTAATCCGAGGAGATTTCTGCCTAACATATAAAGCTATGTTAAACCCAGAGCTGTTGGACATGCTGCACGTAAAGAAATCCCAATCCCTATGAGCTACATGCTCTAGGGACCTAAACCTTGTCACCACAATAAACAGGACATGCTGGAGGGATAGATTCCTGTCCCAGAGACTTCCTATACTGTGGAACAAGCTACCCATCTATGTCAAGCAAAGTCCCTCATTAGCACTCTTCAAGAAAAATCTTGATGAGTGGATGGGAAATAGGAAATACACTCCGGGGATCACTTCTGTGGCTCTGCTCAACAGGGGCACAGGAAATTAACTTTCTTGGGTGGCGTAAGCCAGGGAACCTTGTTGGCTAGGCTTACTTAGGCCCTTGGGCCAATAGCCTAGTACCTACCTATGAACCTATGAACCTAAAATAAGCAGAAAACAGAAAAAAACGAGTATTGAACATACTTGTTAAAACAGCATTTTGTTCAAAACTGTAATGATCTTAGAACTCCATAAATGTAATATGTTTGTAAGGTACATTTAAACAGATGCACCCAGGATGCAAAAAACTCCCTTACCAGTCTCAGTAAGAAGCTGAGATCCCTCATAAAATCCTCCAAAGCTAGTTATGAAAATAAAATTGCCAAAGATTCCAAAGACAACCACAAGGCATTCTATAACTATGTCAAGAATCTATATGGCAATGCTCCGATCGGCTCTGAGCTACAACAGAATGGCATTAAATATACTGATCCCAAGGATATTGCCCATCAGTCTCCAGAGCTATGGATGAGGGTAAGGCAGTCCACACAGCCTATCTGGATCTCGCCAAGGCCATCAACACCATCCTCCACTCAGGAATCCTAGATAAACTTACTAAGCTGGGCATTAATCCTTATGTCACTCGATGGGTTGCCAACTGGCTTACTGACAGAACCCACAGTGTAAAAGTAGCCGACTCCAAATCCAGCTCCACACAAGTGACAAGTGGAGTACCTCAGGTTTCAGTCCTGGGACCGCCCTTGTTTGGCATCTATTTCTCTTAAGTACAGGCCAACACTAAGGGACTCTGGCTAACAAAGTTCGCAGATGACTGCAAACAGGGAGCCATTATTGAAACCCCAAATGATGTCGATACTCTACAAAAGGGCCTTACAGAAACAGATGCTTGGTGCGAGAGCCATGGGCTCAAGCTCAATACCAAGAAATGTATAGTTATCCCCTTTGGGAAAAAAACATGTATCCGTGAATTACCATATAGGTGGCAGTACACTAAACACTGAAAGTATGATGAGAGACTTAGGGACACAGGTGGACAGTGGTCTCACCTTCGATAACCACATCACCACAACAGTCAAGAAATCCTTCCATGGAGCACACCTCATCACTAAGGGCTTTTCATCCAGAGAAATGGAGGTCATTGTCCCACTGTACTCATCCCTCATTAGACCCATTATAGAATACAATGTCCCATTTGGTATGTATCTCTCAAGACATCTGCAACAACTGGAAAGGCCACAGAAATACCTCATTAAAAGAACCACAGGCCTAAAGTAAATGCCCTATGTTGACCATCTAAAAAACCTCCAGCTATACTCTGTTGCATATCGTCTACTCAGAGGCGATCTCTGCTTAACATACAAGGCCATGTCAAAGCCAGAGCTGTTGGACATGCTACACTTAAAGAAATCCCAATCCCTCAGAGCCACATGCTCCAGGGATCTAAACCTTGTCATCACAATGAACAAAACATGCTGGAGGGATAGGTTCCTGACCCAGAGACTCCCCAGACTCTGGAATAGACTGCCCATACATGTCAAGCAGAGAGCCTCTTTGGCCCTCTTCAAAAGAAACCTTGACGATTGGATGGGAGATAGGAAATTTGCACCAGGGGTCACATCAGCCACCCTGCCAGACAGGGGTCCAGGGAAGTAAATATTGTGGGAAGAACTAGCCAGGGAGTTGTTATGGCTAGGCTTGTATAGGCCCTGAGGCCAATAGCCTAGTACCAACCTATGAACCTATGAACCTATGAATCATAAGGGATTTAAAACAGATGCTGCTTTAGAAATATTATTTCAGAAATCTCTCTAAAGAGGGTTTTGAACCATGTACCTGAATTTGGGAAGTCAGGTGACTGCAAATGACCAGAGAAAAGTAGGCAGACAATAGATTACCACATGTTTCTAAGTGGGACTTTGGAAAAGAAAACATCCCTTCGACACTGGTTTCCAGCTGGGTAACAGTGCTTGAACAATGCCTTAATATAAGAAGGCCTCAAGTCATGAAAGAAAGAGTTGCAGCACACACACACACACACACTCACACACACACACACACACACACACACACACACACACACACACACACACACACACACACATACACACACACATACACACACACACACACACACACACACACACACACACACACACACACACACACACACAGAAACAGACACACATACACATCCAAACACACACACAGACACAGGCATGCACATATGCACATGCACACAAAAACACAAACACACACACACACACACACACACACACACACACACACACACACACACACACACACACACACACACACACATGCACACAAATACACAGACACATACACATAAACACACTTACATGTGCACATGCACACCTATAGATATACATATAGATATACATATATAGATATATATATATATATATAGAGATATATATATATATATATATATATATATATATATATATATATATATATATATATATATATATACATATATATATATATATATATATATATATATATATATATATATATATATATATATATATATATATATATATATATATATATATATATATATATATAGATACAGATGTAGATATTTACTTGTTTTTATGTAACTGGGTAAGGACACTGATCTGAGTAGAACATGTTCAATTTCATCTTGGAATTATAATGAATAGAAATAATATACCAACAATCACAGAGTTCCTCACAGAGAGTAGTAGCCATATACAAGAGAATGTATACAAAATAAACAACATACAAAGAGACAATTAGATGCAATCCAAGAACATGTATGCATATTAATTCAAATGCTGTGGAACAGCTAGTCTGCACCCTTACAAGGGGGTCTAATGTCCTGGATCTGGAACTCATCGACATGGGAGGGGGGGTGTCACTGCACTGTTGCCCTGCCTGATGAGTTCAGACCATAAATCTGTCTCATTTGAAGTAAAGATCAGAGTGGACACTCCCATAGGAGCAAATAAACTGAAACATTTCTCCAAAGAAAATGTTACCCTACTAAGCAAAGGTATAAAAAGTTTCAGATCCCCTGCAAACATAGCCAACAATGACTCCTATGCAAAGGAGTATACAAATGCCCTATATAGAAATTTAAACAACTGTATAAACTTGGCTGCATATGCCAGAATCAAAACCAGATCCTTCTGAAGAAACAGGACACCCTGGTGTACAGTAAGTATAAATAGGTTATATAACAGAAAAAAGAAACTGTTATCCAAGAACAAGAGGGAACATAATCACCAGAGGAAGAATGCCCTCCACAGCTTGAACAAGCAAATCAGATATCGTGTAAAGTCTTCTAAAGCCAATTATGAGGCTAAATTAGCATCTGTAGTTAAAGACAATCATAAGGCTTTCTTTAGCTACGTCTGAATTCTTAAAGAGAATACCCAGCTACAGATATGTGCCGAACTAATTGTGGGTGATACTACTCACACTGAACCTGAAGAAATTGCCAACCTGCTAGAGGATAGATTTGGTGCAAAATTTACCCACCTGTCCCCACTAGATACACCCAAAGCATCCCTGTCACCAGCCTACTGCTTAGCCTCTTCAAAGAGCAGGTAATATCTGCCCTCTCCAAGGCAAAAAACACAGTTCCCATGTGATCAGATAACATCTCGGACTGCTTACTAAACAATCTAAAACAAGACCTAGTGGAACCTCTTGGCACTGTCTTCAACCATAGCCTGAGCACTGACTTTGCCCCAGCAGAGTGCAGAATGGCAAAAGTAATCCCCTAACACAAAGGGGGTCCATCAACCAACCCTAGGAACTATAGACCCATAAGCCTAACCAACCTTATCTGCAAGGTCATGGAAAGAATCATCATGGATCTTATCAACAAGGACATAGGTGACCTCCAAATTCCAGACCCAAACCAGTCTGGCTCTGTTAAGGGGAGGTCTTGCTTATTAAACCTGGTGGACTTCTTCAAGATTGTCACCAAAGATCTGGATGAGGGCAAAGCAGTACATATTGCCTATCTTGACTAACTTAGCCAAGACCTTTGACACAATCTGTCAGTCAGGTATCATTGAGAAACTCTCCCAGCTGTGCATTAACCCATGCATACTAGATTTGTAGCAAATTACCTCACTGACAAAATGCATACTGTCAAATTTGGGGATTCCACCTCCACTAGTAGACCAGTTACCAGTGGTGTACCACAGGAATCTGTGCTAGTCCCTCTACTATTTGAAATATACTTCTTGGACTCCAGGCAAAAGTAGATGGCCTGTGGTTTACCAAGTTCGCAGATGACTGCAAACTAGATGCAATCATTGAGTCCCACAGTGATGTTAAGTTATTACAAAAGTGGCTAACACAGACTAATAATTGGTACCAGAGTCACAATCTAAAACTAAATGAAAAAAAATGCATCATTATCCCCTTTGGCAAAGAAGTGGTGCCTGCAAATTACATTATAGATAGCACCCCCTAAGCTCAGTGGTAATAGACTTGGGGACACAGGTTGACACCAATTTAAAGTTTGATCATCAGTGGTGAGGTTAAGCCTTCTATGTTGTGCATCTCATATATAAAGGGATCACATCCAAGACTAAGAATGTTATAACTACTTTATACTTGACCCTCATTAGACGACTGAGTACAATGCTCCCTTTTGCATGTACTTCACCAGACACCTGCAACAACTGGAGATACCACAGAGGCTTCTAACCAAGAAAGTTGAGGGCCTCCAAAACATGACCTACACAGAAAGATGGAAGACCCTCTCTCTAATCTGTATCCTACAGGCTGCTAAGAGATGACTTGTGCTTGGCCTATAGAGCAATCTCTGACCCTGTCATAATGGAAATGCTGTGTGTTCACAAACTGAATGGGACAAGAGTCACTCACTCCAGGAATCTCGACCTATCCTGTGACATGAAAAGAACATGTTGGAGAGACAGATATACAGTATCTCTCAGAGATTGACATTCCTCTGGAATAAATTCCCATTTCAAGTGAAGTAGAGCTCCTCAATGACCCTATTTAAGCACAACCTTAACAAGTGGATGGGAGATCGCAAGTTTACCCTGGGGGTGGCATCTATGTCCCTCATGGACAGGAGCAGTTGGTGCTAATCACTGATTCACTCTGCTAACAATGACCATCTAACTATGGTCAACTAGGGAAGAAGGGTATTATATGGCTAATCTTGTTACCGCCCTACAGCCATTAGCCTGATAGCCTCCTATGAACCAATATATAAGGTAAATAATGTAGAGACAATGAAAGATTGCTTTCAGGTGTTTCAAGGAAAAACACAAATATTTCTGTGTGTGGGTTCCACACCTTTATTTTTGAAACACAAAATGTATCCATTTAAAAAGTCTTATTGACAAGGAACTAAAAATCTTACTTTAGTTTAAAAAGGCACATATTTTTGTTTTTTGTTTTTTTTTTTTTTTTTGTCCAGTGATGTTTATTTTTAGTCATTACATAACATTTTTTTTATCATAGACAAGACTTTTGGGACCAAAGAGCATTTTAACTACAGTAGAACATCAGTGGTATGCATAGACAAGTGTATTTTGTTAATGCTTTTTGTATGGTGAAATTACAAAAAGCTCAAACATTTATAATCATGGTTGCACTACTGAAAAATTACAATATATCACTTTATACATATTATGTTCATTGCCACAGTTTTTGTCTTTAACAGAACACTTTTATATAAATTTCAGGGTTGTGATTTGTGAAATATTATTGATAAAATGGAGTTTAGTGGCAACTATCTCAGGTAACCCAACACTCCCGCATAGCAGTGAAAGATTAAATACCAAAAGTGTCTTATAAGCACAAACACTAAAATGACATTGTACATATTTTTAAGAAAAATATATATTCATTATCATGATTATTTGTCATGACTATAGCTCATTTCACATAGTTTTATGACTTAACCATTTTACATTGTTGCATAGATGGTACATAGACAACTGGTATTTTAAAAAAAAGTGCACTTTGCAAGTTATTACTTAATGACTTGTTTATTTAGTACTAAATTCAGTGATGAAAAATAGGTAATATTTAAGGATGACTGTAATTAATTTATTTGCTATAAACATGTGGAATAAGTCTGCCATTGGTTTTTGAGCCAGACTGCAACATGTATGGTTATTGAACTTCAGTTTTAGAATAACACAGCTGATAAACTAAAATGATGTAATTTAATCTGCAGTATGTGCATTTCAGTGGCATGGAAAGATGTCAGCATGTGTGATGCTTTTCATTTCCCTGTATAAAGAGATATATGAAGTTTGCAACTGATGAGGATGACTACATTCTACTGGGAAATACAGCAATTCTGTATAAGATGAGAAATGTATCACATATTTGTGATCTAGGAGTTGTAGTTCTTCTACACTTTGAATACATAATGTGTGAGTTTTCTTAGGCCAGGAAGCAACAATTCCTAAAAGTGCAGTTAGGAGATTTTTAGGGAGATAACTATCCAAAAGCAAGAAAACAAACTCATTAGCATGTGAATGTGAAAAGTTGCTTCATTCATCCATGGTTTCTATATGGAAAATATATGGGTAAAATAGCTGAATTAAGAGTCAGAAAAAAAAAACAAAGAAAAAGAGGAAGAACTACCATGGAGTTTGTACAGACCTGACAATTTAATTCTCTGCACATATATATTTGACTATGATATGATCACATTCAACCAGTATAGCTAGGTTTCAGTAATTCTTTTATTCAAGGAACAGGAAAAATTCTAGCTGTAGAGTAATATTTTTCAAATTTTTATTTTTACTGTAAAATTCATATTTCTATGTGTATTTAACAATTAACTGTACTGCTTAAATTGTTCTTTCTTAATTATTTATATTCACTTTTTAAAAGCTTGTTTCTGGTTTTCTTCTTGAATAATTACTAATTGATAATAATGTAGTTATTAGTAAGGGGTAACAATTCACTAGCATCTACCTCTAATTGGTCAGACTGCTCTACTAAACACTATCATTTGTATTTATTATTATTTAGCTTATTAAAAAAAAAGAAACAGCAACTTGGAGATCCCCAGTCAGGTAATCTATGGTAGAAGTAGTATACTACCTTATGTCATGATAGAATACTGTAAAACTGGCAGTATTCTTTTCACTTTCTTTATACTTGGCACTTTTCTATTCATGCACATAGTTCATAGACATTCTACAGTACACATTGACTATGCAGTTCTATATATAGACAAACCCTTTATGTGTCTCTGCCCTTGGTACAGAAGCTGTCTTTCTATTCATTATACTGGAGGCATGAGCTTGATATAAGTCTTTGGTGTCATAGGTGACAGCAAGAGTGAGGAGGGGATAGAACAAAATGAAGAGAGCTGGCTGTATAACCAATGTATTTATGACATTAATGTAGCCTAGGGAAATCTTAATCGCAGAGTAGGAAAAGGGTGCAATACAGGCAAGTGACAAATTGTTTTCATATGTAAGAATGTGGCATGAATATGCTAATAATATTGTATGCTCATGTCAAGAGTATGCTATAAAGGTATTATGAAAAGATCTCATCTACTTGCAGTATGATGAGGTACTACCCTCCTAGTACTAGTCCTGTGATGAAGCAACTTGGCCCTGGTACTTGTGATGGGAACCTCACCTCCTGGTAGTAGTCATGTGGTGGCAGGCTGGCCTCAGTAGCCTACAGTGTTCTCTCTCTTTGTGTATGGGAGATCCACTTTTCAGTTGAATCAAAACCATCACTGCCACGGGTGTGGATTCATCATATAGCTGTATTTAAGAATCCATGGGGAGCAGCCGCATAAATTCTATAAATGTTACCAGATTTCAAATAGATTAGTGTACCTTCACAGTAGTGCAACATGCAGACCATTTAACTTAACAGTGTAGAAGACAGTGGTCATTCCTAATTGTTCAATTATCTGGAAGACAACATGCTATATATATATATATATATATATATATATATATATATATGTGTGTGTGTGTGTGTGTGTGTGTGTGTGTGTGTGTCTGTTAACACCCACTTGGCACATTAGCTTGCCTTAAGCTTTTCAATAATCTTGCTCTGATCGAATACATTTCTTTAATGTGCCACACTATACAAACAACATTCACATAGCATGTGCTGCTTTACAAGTACATGTATCAGTGTTTACCTGTGATGTAGAAAATTATATATTAATTAATTATATATTAAATGGCATCTCCAGACTCGAATTCTCCACCTGGATACACTTTTGCAACTCCTTTTTTAATTTTCCTGGCAGATAGGTCTCCATACCTTCAGACCTACAGATAAAGAGGTTATAACTCATACGTCTCTTATATAAAACAAGAAGTGAAATCTGTCAATTGAGAAGTATATTTTGCCTATTGCTATGCATTTTACAATTAACAAACCATTATTTATGTAAACGAAAGCATTTCACCAAACTTAGTGGTCTGTAACATGGAAAACTAATTTTGTACAATGATTCACAGAAAAAAAGCAACTTGGCATATTACTGGGAAATCACACCTTTCAAAGGATGTTAACTGAGCAAAGTGTTTAAAGCAGTGGTGCACAATGTCCAGTTCCGGGGCCAAATCTGACCCTCAATGCAACACCATCTGGCCCCCAGAGAGTAGCCAAAAATTTTTAAAAAAAGTGAAAAAATGCTTTGCCTTACTCCAGTCACACAAACTTTCCAGCATGTGCTTACTTACCTTATTGAATGCAATTGCACACACCTCTGATTTTAGCTGCGGACGTAACTATTCTTTGTTGTTTATAATTTGTAGTCTGTAAACAGTAATAACTTTCTGCAAGAGTTTATAATAAGTCATGGCTGCAAGTTAGAATAAAGTTAAAAGCAAAGTTAATATAGAAAACAGGCAATTTCATGACTGCTGTCTTAAGTAAAAATGTCAGTCACTGGTACCTATTGTTAACTCCTGATGACTTACTATGTTTTGAGGTGGCCCAAGGATGCATTAAGAATTCATGTAGTGGCCCTCCCAACAAAAAGGTTGTGCACCACTGGTTTAAAGCTTTCCATCCATTTCAATAGGATGTTATTGGTATGCAGTGCTTTTCTCTTCAAAATGCTACAGAAAAAAAAACCTTTCTCCCCGACTTACTTTATTTAGGCATTCTTCATGTTGTGCTTCAGTGGGCCTTCTTTTGGGATACCCATTAATGTGTGGCCTTTGAAAGACTTTCACAGCAGCAGCAAGCATATGACTCAGCATTCAAATACTACTTAAAACAAACACAGGTCAAAAGGCCACTAAGCCCGTCTTTGAAGATAATTATAGCTGTTTTATTATTTTATAGTCATCTAAAGTTTAAATGCTTGTAAAAATAGTTGACAAGGAGAAAAAGAAGATTCGACTCTGAAAAGCTGTACTTTGAAAAGCAATTATAAACAACTGAAAAAAAAAATCTGGTATGACTGTCCACAGTAGTCCCAAAACATTAAATGGACTAAGAGCAGAATATTATTTCAGGATAGATTTCCCTTTTATACTTCTGTGTCTGTGAATATCTTCATATTTTACATTATACATTAATAAAACAGGTTATTGTCCTGTCTGCTAAGAAAGAAAATAAAATTAGTTCCGAGACAGGAATCACCTTTCCTCTCACTAAATCGAGACTTTATAAAGTCAAATGCATGCTTTTCTGTTACAAAAACATCAGCCACTATTCTGGTTTTGATTGTTTAAATACAGACAGAGAGCTTTGTCTTAAGCTTAGTCTCAGGAGATGAGCACATTATATATTACAAAAGGGCTGTCACTGTATTATGATGTTTTCACAACTCCAGCAGGACTGGAATATATGCTTTTTTGTTTGTACATTAATGAATATCTTGTCATGTATTCACTGATAAAAATTGCAAGAACTGAATTAATAGCATTTGTCTGCACAAGCTTGCAATTACATAGACATTTTATGAAATGCTATAAAATGTGTTTTCTTATTGACTAAATAGCATTATTATTTTAACTGTGATAAAATACTGTCATAAACAGTGCACATATCATACATGAAACTGTGAAGTTATTTTTGTATTAAAATTAAGCTTTCCAATTTATTATAATTTACAGCAGTATGTAGAACAGTAACAACATTTTTTCCCTTGCTCATGTCATAAAAGTTATTAATTATGTGTAATAATGAATAGATTGTATGCCACAAGATATTTCACTCCGTGGTGACTTACTACTGCTTTATCCAGAGTTACAGCATAGCTAATGCTGCATCCTATCAAAAAGAGAAAACTAAAGCTTATTGCATATCCTCTGAAAGCCATGTTTCACAGATAGGTCTACTTCAGATGATCAATGATTTAGAACTTCGAACATCATATAGCCGAGGACCAGATGATCAGAGTTTGGAAACTTCAAACATCCAAACATCTAATAATAAAAAAAATAATTCTGTTATGTTTTTGCAGGGGACAAGCCCCCCCTGTACCCCTGCAACCCCTGCTACTTAAATATGCCAAATCCATGATTGCACTACAGCAAGGAAAATGGTATATTTCCTGCTCTGCTCTGTACAGCGATCTCTATTCAGAACATGCAAAGTTTTAAAACTTCAATCATCTGGTCCTTGGCCATATGGTGTTCAAAGTTTTGAAGCTTCAATCATCTTAAGGGGATCCTTCCAGATATAGATGTGTTTAAGTCATGGCATGAAAGCATAGATGTTATCAGCACAGAGGAGCCCTTTGCTGCATGCAGCAGACACAGTATTTAACCCTACCACTGACAATGCATATGATAAAGAACTGCTCCCAATATCTGTTTCTTTACTTACCATTTTACCAGACACTGTTGAATTGACCTTTGACCTTTGATACTACTGTCTATTGCAAACTGACTCACAAATTCACTACCTTTTCAAGGAAGCATCCCCATGCATGTCTTAATAAAGAAGGACAGATATTGTTGCCCTTGTCATATCATAATGATAAAAAGTTGTTGTATCCCTTTTCAGTTATACATTTTCTCCACTTACAGGATATTAACATCATTAATTCTTTTAGTTTTAATGTCAGTGAAAGTAAGAGAGAAAGAGAAGGAAAGGAATTAAAACATATTAATTTGCTTATGAACTAACTACACCAGAAAGGAAAAATGATGGTTAGGTATTGAATGTCTTCCTTGACCATAAAGAATAATTGATCTCTGTAAGTTAAATTATCTGACCTAAGGTAAAGTGAGATGTTTCCAAGAGTTTCATTTGCACTGAAGTTAGACTACCAACATTAGTAGACATCTATCCATACAGTCTTTTGGCACAGTGTTTCCAATTATTCTAAAACTTTGTGTATTTTTTACACAAAATGAAATGATGCTTACCTGGCCAACTAGGGGAGCGTTTTTGTTTTGTCTCTATATACCAAAGTTACTTTTTATTTCAGCACTTCATTAAATGATAGATGGTAGCTTTGTGCAAACTATTGCATTCCCAAGGATAAGTCAAAGCACAAAAATAAAGGTGAAAGAAAATAATGAACGATTTGTAATAGTTTTACTGACATTTTTACAGTAAAACTGATGTAAAATTATTACAGAATGTTCACAGTAATGCTTTCTACATAGAAGATTTAAAAATCTGTCCTCTTTGTTAAATATCTTTATCATTTACAATATTTTTCACCATTTTTGATAATGCTTGATAAGGATATAGTGTCCAGAAAGATCATGAGTTACTATGAGTAAAAGGTGCTGACTGTCTCTATGCAGGTCACATAACTTTACAAAAACCATCAGAAAGGTCATTCTTGTAAGGACATTGAAAGTGGAACTGTCACAGCAGCATTTTTCTTTTATTCATTTGCAGACCTAAGCCAGGAGAAAAACGTTTCTATCCCAGGACATCTACAACAGTATCTGCTCATTCTTTCTTGTAATAAAATATGTGGTATGTGGTTGTTACTAAGGAAATGAAATTCATATTGTCAGTCAAATGGGGATCATTGCCTTTTAAAATTCTTATTTTCCTCCCATTTCTCTTTTCTGCTGTTTGTTATAATTGTGACCCTGGTGCTCAGTGTTATGGTTTGCAACCTTTGAAAAAGGCAATGAAAAGATTCTGAAAACACAGTAAAAGATTAGTAACTGACTCTAAACACTGGCTTGTTTACTGGATTCTGTATGCTTAGTGTAGAACAACAGGCAGCACCAGACATGATAGTGTAGACGTGCTGAGGTTGGCCAGTAATGTTATGATGTGGCATTTGGATGGATCAGGAGGAAGAAAGAATGACACAGAGCAGCACATTCATATTTAGAAAACTTCTGCTAGAGATTTTTACCTTCACTATGATGTGCTTGGCATGATTTGATACTGAAAGCACTAACAGACGCTTATTTAATTACATTATTTCAGGCACGGTGATTATATAAAGCACTCTACACGTAGCCATTATTATCTCATCATCCACCTAATGTATCACGAACATGCTGAAAAAACATCAACAATGTGTGTCATACAGGAATATTACTGACAGGACATGCCACACGAGATTACTATAAAAATAAATCACTGAATGCCACTTTCAGTGAAGTAAAAACTAGGTTTCTGTTTGTTTGTTTTTTTTTTTTTTTTTGTAAAGTAATAAGCCACCCTGCACCCTTGATGTGGTGTGGATACCCCCCATGCCTCCTCCTCAACATTTATATGGATGAGCTACATGATCTACAACAGTAGGGGGAAGTAAGTGCAAATGTGACTTTCAGCATATTTACTTTTGCTAGTTGTACTAGCAAAAACAGCTCTGGACATTTACTGGCTTCTCTGCTTTATTATGCTAAGAAAATGCAAACTATGGATGTTCTATTACATGGGTGCAGTTAAGTACCAAAAAAAGTACATTAGGGAGCAAATCTACTCCATTAGGATTGGATAGGAAAACAATGCACTAGCGAAACATGTTATGTCAGCGGGTGAACATCATTCTTTTATGTTCAGGGTGATTGATAGGGTGTATGAAATCCAGAGACTAGGGGATATTCGTAATTTTACAGAGAAAATTGAGTCTCAATGGATTCTTAGGCTACAGTCAGATAGAGGGAAGGGCTTGAATAGCTATGTCCCACTTAAACCTACTCTTAAAGCTAGAAGACTTTGAACATATTTGGTGTATATATTTTGTATTTTATATTTTATATTTCATGTATTTGATAGTTTTCATTATTATTAGTTATATTTAATGTACTGTTTTGTTCTTCTATGCAGAATTGGTGCTTTGTTGGAGGTGTGTCTATGTTAATGCTTGTGATTGGTTACAAGAGTTTATATTAAGTGAGCATGTACAGATCTTTTTATCTGATGAAGCAGTTTTGGAATTTTACTGTGAAAGCGCTTATTCTGTCTATTAAAACATTTAAGTATTTTATGCTGTTATATGCAGTTTTATTTATTGGCGTTCTCAGCTGTGTTTTCCAGATATTGTTGTTCTGTGGATTTACTTATTTTTTCATTAAGTATTTGGATTGTTTTTCCTCCCCAGTATTTCATTTTGGAGACTTTCATTTATAAATGAAAACTGAATGCTTTTTTCTTTTTTTTGAAACAATTTTTATTGAATTTTTATAAACAAAACAAAGAAATCTGCATTTAAGCAAATTGAATACTGAATGCTTTTTTTCATGGATTACAAAAGCAACTTTTACAATGGTAGGACTCTAACAATCTCATATTAAGTTTGGTAATAAAAAGCAAATTCTCAGTGCTGTTGCACAAAATTACAATAATAGTATGGTCTGTCAGGACGAATGTTCCTTTCCAGACATCCATTTTATTAGTTTTGTAAAGTGTCATACTATGTGAAGCTGCAGAGCACCATGGCTCACTCATGTAAACATTCAGCAATCAGAAACAACTAAAAAAAGTAATGTATAAATGAAGCGCATAATGTTTTTGTGTCACTGCTAGCAAATATCTGAAGAAGTGCAATGAAAAATGACAGTGCAAAGTTTCATTTCACAGTCTTGCATTCACTTCTTGGACAGTATCAATTAAGATAACTAAAGCAGCCGAAATGCCAGAGAACAGAATCATATTGTATAGTTTGTAAGGGAAACCAAAATGTAGGACAGAAAAAGAAATTAAGCAGCATCCAGGATAGCTGATGCAAAGACACAATAGTGAAGACAGCAATGCTGCAAAACCTGTGAGACATGCAAGACAAGTATGTATTTAATTTAATTCAAAGATCTGTGTCCAAATGACTAGAAATTATGCAATCAATGGTGCCAGGTGGGGGTGGGGTAAGTATTAATCAAATCCTGCCATAGATCTCAACTGTACTAGATTTTGCAGAACATCCCTGATTTTACCTCACATTTTTGGCCTATTCCTCATAAAATTTTTGATTTTCTGGTAAATCACTGAGGATTACAGATCTGTTTAAAAGGACAGAATGGTCAAATTGTCAAATCAATATGGTGTCAACCATATGGTCAACAAAAAACACAAACCCCATCAACACCCTTAAACAATTAAAGCAATTCATTTGCAAGGGGTCAAGCCCTTCTGCACACTCACACCCCTTTGTAATTATATATGCCAACTCAAAAATCCCACTACAGGGAAAAAAGGGCTAATTCCTTGATCACTACTGTAGCAATATCTCTGTCAGAACAGTTTAATAGACTGAATTGTCAACCATATGGTTTAAACCATATGGGTTTCAACAATTTGGTTATTCAATCCTTTGAAATAGACCCAGGATTACAATAAGACAATAATGCCAGACAGATTTTCTTACTTCATATTGTTCAGAAAATGCATATTGATGCAATAACTATCACTCTGTTATACTTAATGGAATTAGACTAGTAATTAAAAATATCCCAAAGTTTGTCTTTGCTCTCACAGTATTTTTGGTTTGGTCTGAAACTCTTGAGCAACGAAGCTGAAATATACAATTTATAGTCTATGCCAAGAGACCATCCCACTCTGTCATGATGTCATGGCCTTCAGTAATATAGTAACAGACTACTGCAGGTACTGCTCTATACCGTCTTTCAGCTTTTCCCGGTTAGGGGTCACCACAGCGGAACTCCGATCTGCTAATGATTGGCAGGAAATTTTTACATCCCACTCTGTCATGATGTCATGGCCTTCAGTAATATAGTAACAGACTACTGCAGGTACTGCTCTATACCGTCTTTCAGCTTTTCCCGGTTAGGGGTCACCACAGCAGAACTCCGATCTGCTAATGATTGGCAGGAAATTTTTACAGTGTGAAGCTGCCAGCCTGGCACCCAACCTTCAAAGACGGCACATCCACACAGGCTCGCACCTACCTGCATGTCTTTAATTCACTCAACCATGGGGAGGACATGCAGACTCCACAGAGAAGGTGCTCCAGCCGAGAATAGAACTGGAGAACCTTTTGCTGTGAGGCAACAATGCTAAGCACTGCACCACCGCGGCAGTACACTGCAGATACTGACCTATACAATTTCTAATTATGAGCTTCCAGAACACTGTATATGGCTCGGTTTTGCTTCCTGTGATGCATGGCCTACTGGCCAATGTTCTTTGATACTCCTGGAAATGTCTCAATATAATGCAGTCATTCAGGAGATCACAGGTTTACATATATACAGGAGTAAAACAGACTGTAGCCATGTTGGCATCAAGGCTTTATTTCATCACAGTGAATAGTTTTACATTAACAAGAAGGGCTATCGCTTTATTATCTGCTAGTTTGTGCACAGTGTAAATAACATCATTATGAATGTTTGCATTTGATATCACAGAAATGATGTAATGAGCACATCTGGCAAGTAAATGAACTGTATCAAGAATTTATCTATCAGACAATAACAAAAGAAAAATCCATTTGATGACTTTAATCCCAAGTCAAGCAGTATTACTAACAGATGCAAATATACATATAAAGAAAGAATAAAGCAACTACAATGCAAAGAACACATTTTTGGTGGTGTATTAATAAGATATACTAAGGCAATAGAGTACAGATGCACATGTAAGCCATGAAACCCACCTAACTATGACTTCTACATGTAATGGTATCAAACCACTACCAATGGAAATAACACCTCCAGTCAGTCATCCTAAAACATAGGTCAGGTAGCTCAGGGCATGTAGCCAATGAGGGTCAGTAGTAAAAAGACTACTTGGCCTCAAAAGAAAAAGAAATAGTACAGGGTCTGGATGTATGGGGAGAGTGGACCACTGCCCAGGCAGAGAGAAGAAAATGCCTTTATGTACATATTGATGCTTAAGTCAAAGTTGTTCTTGTTAATGACAATATGACACTGGGTACCAAACTTCAATGCTACCAGTGAAAAAAACAGTATGAAAAGTACCCCAGATAATGAAATTCAAGACGTAATTTGCCACGCATTCTGATGAGTTATACAGTTCACACCACTCATATATACTGTAGACATTACATGCCAATTAGATATACCATTTATAGTATAGGACATAGTTACAGCATTCACAACATGTCACTCAGATAGTCCATGATCAGCACATTTTACCCAGTCACAATGTGAAGAACATATGCCACTCATATACACCATACAGAGCACAACACTTATAACATTCATGCATGTCATTCAGATATGCTATACACAACACATCACTCTGATATACCACTTATACCATATGTCACTCAGTTACGCTATTCATAGCACATCATTCAGATATACCATTTATAACACACATCAATCAGATATGACATACACAGCACATTTGTCTTGGATAAACCATTTGCAGTGGATATCACTCATATTTACATCATTTACATCATGTCACTCCGATACACCGTTCATAATAAATGACACTCAGATACAGTATACACAAACATGTATATCTCAGATTCACAATTCACATTTGAAAACAAAGCCCTTATACTATAATGGCAGAATGCAATATACACGGAAAAAAAAATTATAAAGAGCATAAATAACCAGGGCTGGATCCTGCACTAGGCAACTTAGGACCTGGTGCTGGCTGGGGGAGCCTAGCCATACAACAATAATAATACACAAAATTAAAAGTTTCCTACAAACAGACCAGAATATTACTTTTCCTGCTCAATTGGCAAACACAGTATTGCTTGATCTGTTTTTCGTGCTCAGTCATCAAACAGAATACTGTTTTTCCTGCTTGATTAGCAAACACAATACAGCTGGACTCCCCCTACTGATCAGATGATTTCCTGATTTGCCTTTCAGCTTAATCTCATTTATTCTGTATCTGAGACTGGAGATGGCACAGCAAATGAGAAAACTTCCAGGCATTGCCACATGATTTTAACTCTCATATGGAACACATTTTGAATAGGTGAGGAGACCAGACTTAATGAGCCAAGCAAGTTGTTTGTGCTAGTAGCACTTGAGAGACAATATTTTATTCAGTAGGAACCAAGTCAAATCCATTGAAGTGACATTATGAGAACACCGACTGTGTATTCTTTTAATTTTGAGCCTGTAGCATTAGTGGAAAAAAACGTGACAATCAGTAACATAGTTTTCTTGCATTTGCACCAAGAGCCAAGTAAATCCAGTAAACACAAGTAGTGCTAGCATGTTTGATTTCCAACAAGCATATTTTCTTTTTGCTGAGGTATAGAGCTGTATGCATGCATGTGTGTCTGCACATATGTCTCCACGTGTGTGTGTGTGTGTGTGTGTGTGTGTGTGTGTGTGTGTGTGTGTGTGTGTGTGTGTGTGTGTGTTTATGAAATGCTGTCTTTTTAAGAGGCTTGCTCAAATGCAAATCCTATAACTTAAACAGCCAGTGCTTTGGGACAACTGGAAATCAGAGTTAGGCTCCTCAGTGGTCTCCTGTACTGCAAGCTTAGAAACTAACTATGAAAAGAGTAGTTCTGGTGTAAAGGAAGGACATTGATTGTAGTAAGCAGGAGCATCTTCACATGAGCCGTGTTCTTCAGATGGGATCCATGGTTTCTTTTATGTTGACAGTGTGTTTATTAATAGAGGAGACATTATATGCTTGCAAGAGACTCACCTGATGAAGATATACAATATTTAAATAACTTAGATTATGAAATGCTATTATCTGCTTCTTTTAACAAAAAGAGGAGAGAAACTGCTATACTTTGGAGAAAATCTAATGTAATGCCTAAGGTCATGTAATTTATTAACGATCAAAAAGGAATGTATACATTTGTAAGAATTAAATATAATTAAAAACTAAACACACTAGTTAATTTTTACTGAATCCCTGGAATAGGTGTAAACGTAACTAAATATCATGTAACTGTTTTACAAATTCATTGGAAGAGTAGTTTAATTTTAGCAGGGGATTTTAACTGAGTATCTATTATAGAAGATATGAGTGAACAGAATGAAACTAAAATACCGGCATCAGCTAAAGCACTAAATAAATGGATAAGTAATAATAATTTAGTTGATTTACTAGTAAAAGCAGAAGATAAGTGATTGTTCTTCACTTATTATTGTTATGTGCATGGGACACAAACTAGAATTGATAGGATTTATGCCTCTATAGAGTTACTTAATAAAGTGAATTATTTTAAAACTATTCCTTGTCCTTCATCTGATAATAATGCACTCTCAGTATAGTAATGGATATAAGAAAATTGGTTTATCCTTTGTTCCTGACCAAAGTGTCCACCTTTCTAAAGTTCTCACAGACTTAAAATGTTTTGTTCGTGGCTTGAACCTTAAAGTGTTATTTCAAGGTGATTTGTCTAATGACAAACCTACTTTTAAAATGAGGAGTGTTTTTAATCCTCCGCTGCACCCTTCTCTTCACATGTTTGAATGTGCTTGTGAATTAGATTTAAGGCAACTTTTTGAAAATCTAAAATGGTTTGATAATGGGTGTAATATCTCACGGGACCAAAGAATGGGACTGAGAAACTTACGTGATATGCCTATCAGAGTAATTAAACCTGACAAGGGTGGTGGGCTTGTCATTTTTGACAAAGAAGATTACAATTCTAGGATGTTAAGAGTTCTTGATTCCCCCGCATATGATTTATCATCTTTAAATGAGATGTCTGGGCAGGATAATAACATTAAAGGGTATTTCAGAGATCTGTTTATCGATGGGTGGATCGACATTGACACCTTTAATTTTATCAACATCTCTTTTCCGAGGATCCCAATTATGTTTGGGATCCCGAAAATTCATAAAAACTTGGTAGATCCACCAATGCGGGCTTTGATTGATGGAAGGAACTCAATCACCCACCCTTGTGCCAGAGTAGTGGATCACATCATCTCCAAGTATCTCAAGCTTATTCCTCAGATATGTAGAGATTCATGGTCCTTCCTTCAATCTATTGACAACATCCCCTTCGATATGTCTCTTAACTTTTTAACAATAGATGTTGTTGATTTATACACATCTATTCCACACCAAGAGGCTATCGAATGGGTTGATTTAATGCTGTCAAAATTAGAGGCCCCTAGGGATGAGATTGTAGTGGTTACACAACTTTTGGATATTGTTTTGTCTTCCAATTTTTTTATTTTTAATAATTGTTATTACCTACAAAAAAGAGGGATTGCTATGGGCTCGCCCTGTGGAGGCAGTGTAGCAAATTTAGTAGTTGCATACTGGGAGAACACCTACCTCTTGAACAATATTACATACCAAAGGTCTATAAGATTTTATACCCGGTTTTTGGATGATGTGTTTATTCTTTTTGATGGTGGTGAACAACTGGCTACTAATTTAGTCAAGTATATGAATGGTTCTTCCACATTTTTAAAATTTACTTACCAATTTTCAACCAGAGAAATTGACTATCTTGACATAAAACTGGTTAAAGATGTGGTTAACCATCGATATTTGTCTAGTATTTTTAGGAAAACAACCTACTGTAATGGCTTCCTCCATTTCGATAGTAACCACCCATGGAAACAGAGGAAGTCAATTGTTAAAGGTCAGCTAGTTCGTGCTGTTCGCATGTGTAACACCATTGAAGCCTTTGACATTGAGTGCTTAAACCTTAAGACCATGTTTTTAAACAGGGGGTATCCTATTGAGTTTATCGATGATTTAATCGATGAAGTCTCGCTTAAGAGAGAGAATGGTTTTTATAAACCCCTTCTTTTACAACAGAAAGCGGATATTTCTATCACAAGTGGGTTGGAATTGGGAGGTCACACATCACCCTTAAACATTTCTGAGGTTCAAGTTGTGCCTGATGAATTAATCAACATACAAAGAACAACTAGTGTCGATTTTAAGTCCAGCCTTGTAATCACATATAATCGACATATCAATGCTATCTGCTCAATCATCAAGAAAAATTGGTACTTTATCTTGAACAATTCACAGTTAATTGAAACTTTGGGTTTACAACCTTTATTTGTCTTCAAGAGGGGTAATAATTTGAAAGAATTATTACAAACAAGAGAAGAACCAACACCTTTTTATTCCAGACAAAATGGCACTTTTACTTGTGGCATGTGTAATTGGTGTAGGCTCTTAAAAGTGGGGAGTTCTTTTTCAGTCAATGGTATTAAATACACCATTAAAAATAAGATCACTTGCAACACTAAATCCGTGGTGTATCTCGCGTTTTGTAATTGTTGCCCTGCATTTTATGTTGGTAAGACGGACCGTAGACTACGGGACCGTGTTTACCAACATAATTATGCAATTAAAAACAAAAAGGGCGACAATGCTCTTTCTAAACATATTTTAAAACATACTGGACATAGTTTTACCTACATGGGTATAGACTGTGTAAATGTAGGTATAAGAGGTGGACCACAACCTCTTTTACTTGAGATCAGAGAATTGGAATGGCAATTACGCCTTAACGCTTTTTCTTATCCAGGGTTAAACGAAGCATGTAATATCCTGGCAGTATTGAAATATAAAAGTTATTTAAGGTAGCAGTTTTACTTCTTATGCCCTTTCATGTTTTTTCTTGCTTGTACCTTTTAGAGTATAAATTAAGAAAGGGTGCTTGGGGAACGCAGTAAGAAGTGTTCAAACACCCTAGTTGGTGTCGGACTTTTTATGCAGCATCTTTATGCAGCATTTTTAAATGGTCATTTAAAAATATTGGGGAAGGTGATTTTTGGTATATTAAATGAGAGTGGATCAGTTTTATTTAACAAGCTTTAGGTTTTATCAATGTTCTTTTTAACGGACTTGTGTATATACATATAAATAGTTTTATCATTTTGTTAAATTGAACCATCTGATGAGATTGTGTACCTCAGTACACTTTTACATGAACTGTAAATGTTTATTTTATACATAAAAAAAGTGTACTTGAATTATAGTAAAAAGAATGTACATTTGAAGGGAAATGACATCATTTCCTTTCTATATGTTTAAATTGAGTGCGTCTGGTGTTCTCATTGTTTGATGAAGCCTCTCTTGTTATTGAGGCGAAAACGTTTTATAATAAAGTGTGTTAACAAAGAAATAACGAGGAAGTATCCTTTTTTAACCAGCTGTGTCAAGCAAGATTTCGGAATTTATTTTGGATACATTCCTGTGTAGACCCGTGGAGTCCTGGTGCCGTACGCTACTTGTTGGGTACCTTGTTTGTTTATTTCGGTTTACAAGGACATTGATTGTAGTAGGCAGGAGCATCTTCACATGAGCCGTGTTCTTCAGATGGGATCCATGGTTTCTTTTATGTTGACAGTGTGTTTATTAATAGAGGAGACATTATATGCTTGCAAGAGACTCACCTGATGAAGATATACAATATTTAAATAACTTAGATTATGAAATGCTATTATCTGCTTCTTTTAACAAAAAGAGGAGAGAAACTGCTATACTTTGGAGAAAATCTAATGTAATGCCTAAGGTCATGTAATTTATTAACGATCAAAAAGGAATGTATACATTTGTAAGAATTAAATATAATTAAAAACTAAACACACTAGTTAATTTTTACTGAATCCCTGGAATAGGTGTAAACGTAACTAAATATCATGTAACTGTTTTACAAATTCATTGGAAGAGTAGTTTAATTTTAGCAGGGGATTTTAACTGAGTATCTATTATAGAAGATATGAGTGAACAGAATGAAACTAAAATACCGGCATCAGCTAAAGCACTAAATAAATGGATAAGTAATAATAATTTAGTTGATTTACTAGTAAAAGCAGAAGATAAGTGATTGTTCTTCACTTATTATTGTTATGTGCATGGGACACAAACTAGAATTGATAGGATTTATGCCTCTATAGAGTTACTTAATAAAGTGAATTATTTTAAAACTATTCCTTGTCCTTCATCTGATAATAATGCACTCTCAGTATAGTAATGGATATAAGAAAATTGTAGATTATTTATAGAATCCCAGTATGTACGATGAAATAAAAAAAATGCAAAAGTTAGCTTAAGGAGCAAATTGATTTTTTTATCATTGAATGACAGGTTAGTAAAGTCATACTATGGGACTCCTTAAAATGCATATTAAAGATAGAATGGGAAGATGGGCTAGTAATAAAATGAAAGAGTGGGATTAAGAGTTGTTAGAAATACAAGATAAAATACACAAAGTCAGATTTGAGCAACAAATAAAAAATGGATAATACTGAAGATATTAAAAATTAATGACAAAATTATAATGTACAAAGTGGAGATAGCTTTAGAAAAGATAAAATTGCAGTTGTGCCATGATGTCAAACAATCTGTATAGATTAGCTAATAAAATTAAGATGTTAAGCATCAGGGCACAAATCAATAATATCCTAAATCCTCAAACTAATAAGCTTACTTCACACATAGAGTAAATGCTTAATATTTTTTTAAAAGTCCAAGGCTATCTTAATAAAGATAAAAACAATAATCCTGATGATTACAAAATTGACAATTATTTAAAGAAAAATGTTACTAATAAATTTAATGACCAACAAATAACTCTGTTGAATAAGCCTATTGCCCTGACAGAAGTTAGAGAAGCTTTAACAATGGAAAAATGTTAAAGCTCAATGGATATATGGTTTATGTATGGAATTATATAGTCTGCTTCTGTTAAATATTTTAGAATTACTGAGAGATGTTTTCAAGATAATTCAGTGTAATAAAATAATTCCTCAATCATGGAAATGTTCTGTAATCTTACCTATACTTAAATAATGAAAGGATAATAAGTTAGATTCTTCATGTAGACCTATTTCATTATTAAATGTAGACAAAATATTTACTTCAATTTTTGCTACAGATAAAGAGATATAGTAAATACATTAATTAATAAAGGTCAAACAGCATTTATAGTCAATAGATTAATGTATGATAATATCAAAAGGATAGTACCTATCTTAGATTTAGCAAAATGAATGAATAAGAATTTGACTCTAATTAGCTTAGATCTTGAGAAATCTTTTGATTCTGTAGATTGGAACTACTTGTTTAAAACGTAGATGCATTTCCATTTTCAGAACAGTTTAATGAACTATTAAAAAGCCTACTATAGACTCTAAAGCATATGTTAAAATTGGATCTTACATTTCTCAACAATTCACTTTAAATAAAGGCACAAAGCAAGGGCATTTCTTCCCCCTCTACTATTTGCATTAGTTATCAAACTCTTAGCTAATAGTATAATATGCTATGAAAAAAATGATGGATTCTCAATTAACAGAACTTGTCAATATAAAATACAGCTTTTTTGCAGATGGTATTTTATTAACTATAGGATATTTAAATTATACAATCAAAGAAATAGATGAGGAAATTGAAAAGTTTCAATTGCTGCAGATATTTAATAAAAATAAGAATAATAAAACTGAAACTTTAGTGTTTAAATTAATTACTAGATAATACATATAAATATAATTGGGAGGGAAAAAACTAATATATTTAGGAATAAAAATTTATCAAGATGTGAGTAAGATTATTAATAATCATTTTGAAAAAAAATAATTGAAGAGGTGTTAGTTCTTATTAAAAATATAATTTTTTGTTCTTTTGAGGCTAGATTAGTACTTATTAAAATAATTATATTACCCAAGATTATATATATATATATATATATATATATATATATATATATATATATATTTATATATATATATATTGCATTTAGTAGCTTTAATACCTGAAAAAAACATTTATAGAAAATAAAAAAGTGTTAACTTCATTCTTATGGTTTCCTAAAAAGCCAAGAATTACTTACAGAAATCATATAAGATTATGGGAGTATGGTGGTATTAGCTTCTCAGAGGTATTGCTGCAAAGTTTAACTCTATTATACTCTGGATAAAATCAACTTATACTAGTCAATGGAAAACCATCCAGGAGCAGATTATACTGAATTCTTATAAGATTATTAAATATGATAAATTAGAAATGTAATAAACCTTTCATCTGGTTAATGAACTTTACCTTAGAAGGAATTTAATTTCAATTGTTAGCTCTGCATATATGAAATCAATTCTTAAAACAGTTAAGAAATATGTTTTTTAAATTCCATTAATATCAAAATGAAATGTTTGTGCTTTCCCAATGTAAACACATCTAGATTTAAGGAAACTCAGAATAATGTTAAAATGAATTTACTAAAAGGAATGGATTAGTATTATGGTCTGATTACTTTGAAAATGGAAAAGCTAAGTCCCCAGAATACTTAGTGAAAGAATAAAAGTTGGATGAATCTGCTAATCAGTTAATATTATCCATTAGTAAGAAAACAAATGAATTTGTGGACAATATGAGTGAAGAGGAACAGAAAACTATTCCCCAGTTATATGAATGATATTATCAAAGGTAGATTGAGCTTCAAAGGAAGCGTGTCCAAGTTATAAGTTAATTACAAATAATAGTAATAATTTTGATGCAAAATTCTGGAACTTTTTAGATAGTAGTAGATTGAGTAACTCAATAGATGGTAAAAATAAAACTTTGTTACTTAAATCAGCTGGTAAAACTTCATGTTTATATTGGAAAGTTTTAAGTGGAAATATATACATAGAATGTTTATTACTCCCTATAACATTTTTAAGTTTAGTAAAATAACTTTTTCAGTTTGTTGGAGATGTTCTAAAGATGTAAAAGCTGATTGGATACATATGTTTATCTATTGTACAAAATTAAATGTATAGATAAGTATGTTTTTAAGGGGTTATGGTTTGATAATTGTTGTTTTACTAGATCAGTAATATTAATGAATGTTCCATGTCCTGCATCTGTAAAAGCCAAAGAACAAAAAATGCTTTCGGCTCTCTTAGCATTTGGAATGTGAACTCAGTTCGTATGGTCAAAGAACTTTTAAATTTAACAGCAATACTATGTAAAACTGGAAAGAAGTGATCATAATAAGATCTGTAAATCATACTAAGGCTTTTAGTGGTTGAGATGACCCTGAAATGTTGTTATTGAAATATGAAGACTCTTAATGAGTTAATTGTATAACATTATCCTGATGATTCAATGTATTCTTATCATTGTATAACAATGTGTGATGTTGAGTTTCTTCCTTTCTGTTTATGTATAGAAGATATGTTACACTAATAAAAAGTAAAAAAAAAAGAAAGCTACTGTTCAACTTTACCATCTACAGTCCCAGGTTAGAATAAAGGACTTTGATAGTCAGTGTGCACAGCACCTTGAAACAAGCAATGCTCATTATAAGGATCACTACTGCAGTAGCCTAGGCTATAGGGGTTGTAACCTGTAAGAGATGCAACATCCAGACAACTTCCAAAGCTCTCATGCACCTTTCATATGGACATACTGTTAGCTTGAGTTGAGTTTATTAAGAGTCAGCTTTGGGTGCCAAGCCATTTACAGCTATCCTGATGACAAAGACAGTGAGTCTCCGCAGACTTTGGAGCATCCATGGTCAGCATATGCTCTCTTCTGCACATTGCTGGGCAGATAAGTTCACTTAAGGTGAAAACCTTTCACTTTACTTTTTTATGACACTAGGAGAGAGTGTATTTAATGATCATTATGTTACTTTTATGTACTTAAAACTTGGGATTTACTTTTTACTGTTGTGGTGAAAACTTGTTTAATTTAACTTCAGAATATTTTTTCAGTTATAAAAGCTATGTTATTTTACTTGAAAGAGGAAGTGGGCTGATGTAAGTCTGCAAGGCTTCCCCAGAAATCAGAGACCTTTTTTACTTAACCATGAAACAATATACCAGTTCCTCAATTCTACTTTTTTTCCAGCTACAAAACAAACAAAAAATAAGTTAAGCATCCTTTGCCATTGCAGCAGGTTGATAAAGTGCCTCAGCTGAACACCCATATACACCCAAATTGCACACAACCACTTTGCTGTGAACAAAGTAGTTTCTCTGATCACTCATCTTTTTCCTTGGGTCCCATTGCTGTAGTTCCTACAGCTACAATGGACCATGAGTTGGACACATCCTCTGAAGTCATTGGTGTGCCTTTAGAGGGTAAAACGAGAGCCACTCTTATCAGTCATAGGAGAAGGGGCAGAGAATATCACTCTGCTTATCTGAAAAGCTGTGCTCATCCCTTGCGGGGTTGCTGGCAAAAAATGGGTCTGTTTCGTCAAAAACTATTGTCAAATATAAACAAAAACTTAAACATATGCCTTCAATTGTCTCAGTTACCTTAGACAGGAGTAATGTATTCGTCTTAGCTCCTGGTTTAGTGCTGGCTCTGGACCTTTCCATTAAGGCTATTTCAGGTAAAAGAAAAAGGGATTCATTATTTTGTGAAGAGATTAAAGAGTTTGAACCTCAAAATGATTCTGAAGACATAGATTGTATGCTGCTTCCACATAATTCTGATTCAGACTTTGATGAGATTTCAGGGAATATTTTTGAAGGATTCTGTTTCCCTGGAATTATTTCCAGAATGAATCAGTTGTTTCAGTAGGAAACCAGTGAGATATCCCAGTATTTCATGAAGTATTATGACTTCTTAAAATTAGAATTTCCCAAACCCTCCTTCCTGCTGTTCTGTCTGCTTTGGGAATATTTATGTCATAGCCTGCAATTTACCTGACAGCCTGCTGCTCCCAAAAAGCAGTTAGATAAAGTGCCACAGTCTTTAATGTTGTTATACACTCATTCCAGATCAAAGCCAACAGTTATTGTTTTAACAAATCTAGATTTTGCTGAACATTTTGTTAATACTAATCCCTCTCATTCAACATGGATGAGAATGCTGTTTATAAAGTTGGGGAAAAGTGTGATCTTCTACAGGACTTGTTTTTAGAAGTCTCAACTGTAAGGCCCATATGTTGAAGTTTATGTTTGCCTCTTGTTAGAATATAAGGAATAATTTGTTGTATGTTGAGTTCTGTGAGGAGAAATTTTCTTTGTCTAACTTGGTGCTTCTGTGCCTTGAGTTAAAAGCCACAGTTTGAAATGTAATTATGATTTTGCCACCAACAGGTCCGTCGCTGCTGGAACTGTTTAAAGGTGGTTTGACTAGAAGTATTCTCAAAACCTCCCAAAGGATGTCAAAAATAAAACTGTGTGTGTGTGTGTGTGTGTGTGTGTGTGTGTGTGTGTGTGTGTGTGTGTGTGTGTGTGTGTGTGTCTGTGTGTGTGTGTGTGTGTGCATGTGGCCAGAATGAGACTAGGATAGCAGCACTTTTCTTCTACTCTGCTACTACATAAATTTCTGACAGGGAATTGTATTTCTAAATAATCCTAAACAGCTCATTTAAGTGAATTACGATAAATGTTAGTCCTAAAGAATTATATCAAAAATATTCTTAAAATTCAACTACTTTCCTGTCAAAATCTGTGAGAAAAAATGTATTCACTGTATCCTGCAGCACCATTAGTTACACAAAGGCAGCATCTCAAGACTCTGTGTTCAAAAAACAGTTTTAGTCATTACTGACTAATATTCAAGAATTGTTTTGAAAACAGATAGATTGGACATCAAAATAGATGACTTTAAGGAAAAACTGTTCCAAACAAATGGAACAATTAATGAAGCTCTGCAGTTACAGAGAAACCAGATTTCTGGCATTGAAGACTCCTTAAATGATATGGAAGGAAGACTAAGTAAAGGGAAGAACAATACGAAATACCTGTTAACACAGAACAACTCTTTATTAGCCAAAATAGATGACCTTGAAAACAGGTCCGGTAGGAACAACATTTGTATTTTTTGTCTACCAAAAGGAACAGAAGGTAACAATATGGTTAATTTCTTATCCACCTGATTCCCTAAAACTTTACATTTGCCTGAAGCTCTCTCTTTTGGTATAGAGAGAGCACACAGATCTTTTGTTAATTCTGTATCAAAGTCTAGTACTTCTTCGAGGTTCACCGTGGTTAAATGTATTTCATCTCAGATAAATAACTGGTACTCAAACCTGCCTGGGCTAAATCACCACTTAAAGCAGTTTTGAGTAGCATCCTGCCTTCACCCAGAATGATACCACAGTACAAGGACAAAATGATTGACTTCAACAATTGGCTAAGCTTCTGGTGTCATTCTAAGGGGATCCAATATCTGTCTGCATGGGACGACATGCTCGACAGACCATGATGCTTTGCCAGAGATGGCCTGCATCTGTCACCTCTGGGATTCCGGATACTGGCTAAGGTTCTTGCCACCCCTATAGTGCCTTTTTTAGGCAAGGTTCAAAGGACAAAACCACCACCATAACAGATACAAGCATGCAAAATCTGAAGGTAATGCTACTCAATGCTAGAAGGCTAAACCAAAAAAACTCTCTCGAGGCACATTTAAAAATAGAGAACATTGATATCTGTGCAGTAACTGAGACCTGGTTCAAGACTCCAGAGAGCACCCCTGCAATACCAGGCTACAACTCTTACCACACTTTTCAGCCACCAAACCAGGACCAAAACACTAAAGGTGGAGGAGTGTCCATATTCACCAAGGATATTCACACCTCCAGGCTAATTGCCCAACACAATGCATCTGAAATTCTCCAGGTGCAACTAACACTAGGTAAGACTGCAATCCAATTTGTAGCTTGCTACAGATCCCCCACCATACCCCAAGATTCTCACTACACCTTTCTAAACATACTGGGAAATATTAAGATACAACCAAACACCCTAATACTGGGTGATTTCAACTAACCTGCCATTAACTTGGAAAACTATTCAGGTACCAACACCTTTTCCCAATGGTTCTTGGAATTCATAAATTCCAATGCCCTGGATCAACTAATCCATTGTACCACCAGGGGCTCCAGTATCCTAGACCTGCTCATTACCAACATGGGAGATAGATGCTCTACACCATTGGTCACCCCCTCATTGGTCAGGTCTGACTGCAGTCCAGGTTATAGCTTGCTACAGATCCCCCACCATGCCCCAGGATTCTCACTCTTCATTTCTTAAGATGCTGGAAAATATTAAAGTATAACCCAATACCTTAATTATGGGTGATTTCAACTACCCCACCATCAACTGGGAAAACTACTCATGTACCAACTTATTTGCTCAATGTTTTCTGGAATTGATAAATTTCAATGCCTTGGATAAGCTTTTCCACACCCCCACCAGAGGCAGCAATATCCTGGACCTGGTCATTACCAATATGGGTAACCGGAGTTCCACACCAGAGTCAACATCTCGCTGGTCAGATCCGAACTCAAGCTAATCACCCTAGACATCCATAACCCACCTCCACCCTCCATTGAGGAAACCACCATCAAAAACTACTCCAAAGCCAACTTCATGCTTCTTAAGACAGAAGTGTGAAACTTCACAACACCCATGCAGATAGAAAATAGAGGTACGACTGGTGAATCTTACACAAATGCACTGTATAAACACATACATGAGTGCATGGCTCGTGCCATCCTCAACAGAATCAAGACACTATCCTCCAAAAAAAGGAAGCCAATCTGGTCGTCCCCTGCCATAAACAAACTCTACAAGAGTAAAATCCCAAGATTAGAGGAAATCCCTGGTCACCCTCAGCAAGAAGCTGAAATCCCTCATAAACTCATCCAAAGCCAGTTATGAAAATAAAATCACCACTGATTCCAAAGACAACCACAAAGCATTATACAGCTATGTCAAGAATCTCAATGGCAACACTCAGATCTGCACTGTGCTACAGCACAATGGCACTAAATATATAGAACCAACCTATATTGCCAACATCCTGGCAGATAGGTTCAGTGCTAACTTTACCCCCCACCCTCCAAAGAGCCCATCTTAATACCAGAAAAATGCAAAGCCCCTGTAATCACAGCTGAACAAGTAAAGAGTGCATTCTCCAAAGCCAAGAACACAGCATCCATGTGACCTGAAAACATCTAAGGCTGAGTACTGCATGAACTACAGAACAAACTGGCACCCCACCTAAGTACCATATTCAATCATAGCCACACCTCAGGCTATGTGCTTACTGAATGTCGCACAGTGACAGTTATCCCACTCCACAAAGGAGGTGCCACCATGGACCCAGGAAACTACTGCCCCATTAGCCTGACAAGCCTGGTCTGCAAGGCCATGGAATGTATCATCTTGGAGCTTATAAACAAAGACATAGGTAACCTTCAAACCCTGGACTCCACTCAGTTTGGGTTTGTAAAAGGTAGATCATGTCTACTAAACCTGATTGACTTCTTTGAAGCAGTCAACAGAGCCTTAGACAAGAGCAAGGTAGTGCACACAGCCTATCTTGACCTTGCCAAGGCTTTCGATACCATCCCCCACTCTGGAATTATAGATAAACTCACTGAACTGAGCATAAATCCCTATGTCACAAAATGGGTGGTCAACTGGCTCACTGACTGAACTCACACAGTAAAAGTAGCTGACCCAAAGTCTGACTTCAGACCAGTGATGAGTGGAGTACCACAGGGTTTGGTCCTGAGTCCTATCCTGTTCAGCATCTACTTCTCTGAAGTGCAGGCCAACACAGAAGGTCTTTGGCTAACAAAGTTTGCAGATGACTGTAAAATGGGAGCCATAATAGAATTACCTAATGGTCTAGACATTCTATAAAAGGGCCTCACAGAGACAGATGCTTGGTGTCAAAGTCACGGCCTCAAGCTCAATGCCAAGAAGTGCATTGTCATCCCCTTTGGGAAATACCTGATACCCATGAACTACCACCTAATAGCTCACTAAACACTGAAAGTGTAATAAGAGATCTCGGGACACAGGTGTACAGTAGTCTCTCCTTTGATAACCACATTGCCACAGTAGTCAGGAAATCCTTCTATGTGGCACACCTCATCACAAAAGGGTTCTCCTCTAGAAAAAAGGAGGTCATTTTTCCTCTCTACTCATCCCTGATCAGACCCATTATAGAGTACAATGCCCCATTTGGCATGTATTTCACAAGATACCTACAACAATTGGAAAGGCCACAGAAATACATCACTAAGAGGATTACCGGCCTCAAACAGATGCCATACTCAGACCGTCTCAAAAAACTCCAGCTCTACTCCGTCACATATCGTCTACTCAGAGGCAATCTCTGCCTAACATACAAAGCTATGTCAAACCCAGAGCTGTTGGACATGCTACACTTAAAGAAATCCCAATCTCTCCGAACCACATGCTCCAGGGACCTAAACCTTGTCACCACAATAAACAGAACATGTTGGAGGGATAGATTCCAGTCCCAGAGACTTCTCATACTCTGAAACAAGCTACCCATTCATGTCAAGCAAAGCTCTTCATTGGCCCTCTTTAAGAAAAATCTTGATGACTGGATGGGAAATAGAAAATTCACCCCAGGAATCACGTCTGTGGCACTGCTCGACAGGGGCACAGGAAAATAATTTTCTTGGATGGCAAAAGCCAGGGGACCTTTTTGGCTAGGCTTATAGCCCAGGGCCAATAGCCTAGTACCTACCTATTAACCTATAAATATTATTTGTTTTCATAATGACTATTCAGCAACAGTGATGTCTAAAAGGAAACAATTCCTTCCCCTTATAAGAGAACTTAAGAAAAAGCAGATACAATTACATTTACTGTTCCTGGCCAGGCTGAAGATTTTCCTTTCTAATAGAGTTAAATTCTTTGAAGATCTTGACCTTGCATTGCCATATTTCGAAACTAACAAAATTTTACAACAGACAGAAGGTATGGGCTGGTTTATTATATCCTTAAAAAGACAAATGGAGACAAACAGAAATAAGACAAATGATAAAAAGAAGAAATTAAGGGAAAAATAAAGAGCCTTTCTTTTCCCTTTTCTTTATTTACAAAGGAAATAACAAGCTCTTAAACCACAACCTTGATGAGTGGATGGGAAACCATAAAATTGTCCCAGGGGTTCCACCTTTGTCCCTCATTGACAGGGGTGACAGGTGCTGACTGAGGTTTATTTTTTGGGGATAAACTCTTGGCTAGGTTTGTAAGGGCCCCAGAGCCATTAGCCTAGTAATCTCCTAAGATGTCAAGAATTGTTTATTTTTTCTTTTTATTTAAACAAGCTTAGTTTTACTTTTTTCACGGTGGTGGTGCTGCAGTGGCATTGTTGCCTCACAGTACGACAGTTCTTCGCCCTCGGGACCAAACCACGCCAACCGTGGGTAAATCCCGCATTACCCACACCCAGGCGTGGTTTATTGCTATATTCATGTACAGAGACTCTGACTGACAGGCAGCTTTAGAATGTTCATTTGAATAAAAGGTGGAACCGTTTAAATATACATTAGCTCAAATTTCACTGCAACTATAGTTAAACATACGAACTGACATTAAAGAAGGGAAACGATTATCATGTTACACATACTGTGAAATACCTTTGGATACATTTATAAGTAGATATATTTGAAAGCAAGCATTTGAGGTTTGATAGTAGTTATCAATGAATGGTAAAATGAATATATGTAAATAATGTTTAGAGCTTCATTATTAGAGGCTTGACATACATGATATGAATATGTTGTCAATGCACTCCAAAGTCTCATAAATAAAACAAAAGAAGCAACAAACTGTATGCTTGACAGAAATAGCATAACAGGCTTTAATTTACAGTAATAAACCACTGAATATGAACAAATAATGAAATATTGTTTAACCATTATTGAACAACTATTAATTTACTTTAATATAATCTTGCACAGAGGGAATAGAAGGGTCTGAAAGTACATTGGTCTTATGGTGGGACACACCTCAAAATATTTTAAATTGTTGTGCAGTAGTCTTTTATATTTTATACTGTTAGTTGATGAATCTCAAAATGATGCATAGATAAGGAACAATAATAAGAGAAGTAAGCATATCTTACTTTAATACCTTAATGAATGGGTCTCCTTCATTTGTTTGTACTTTCAAAAGTTTGAAATCCATATGGCCAACACCATATGATCGAAGTCTTGAAAGGCTGACAATGAATAGCGGAGATCCCGATACAGCACGTAACCGTGAGATTCCCCTTTCCTGCACTGTAGTGCGATCTCGATGTGAGAATATTTAAGTAGCAGAGGGTGTGGGGGGTGCAGGGGGGCTTGCCCCCCCTGCTGGCAATGTGTAGAGTGCTTTTTGTGTATTTACTTTTTTAATTTCACATTTTCAAACATTCAAATGTTCGATCATATGGTCTCGGCCATATGAACGTCGGACACTTGAATGTTTGATTATGTGAAGTAGATCCTAATGAACACATAAAACTGGAGACTGTATATGTTAAGTTGCAAAATAGTTGAAATGTGAAATAATCATTGTACTATTATATATTAACAATGCTTTAAAAGATACAGATTCATCTTTATTTTGCTGTTTTTTTTATGCTTTTTGCCAGAGTAGTATTAAATGGATGTGTTTTCTTGGATGTTAGACTATTCAAGCAAGGAGTGTTAGACTCCATGGCAGTAAGAGGTATTTTAAAAGCAAATACTTAATGATAATTATAATTTTTAGCTTTTTTGAGTGTCACAATAGTAACTAATTCATGCATAATCAAACTTTCAAAAGTTAATGTTCACATGATGATTATTAAGCAGTTCTTTACTAAGAGAATGTCGTTATCTATGAGAAGTACATGTATACTTTTGATTAGTAGGACAGATGACATTTATGAACTGTATTTCCATAAATGTCAATGGATTAAATAACTGATACAAGAGGGGTAGCTTAAACAGATATCTTCATTAAACACTGGCACGTCCTATCAGTAGATCCCATGGTTAAAGGAATTACTGGAGATAGACCAAGATTTGTGTACCGCAATAAGAAGAACCTTAAGCATATGCTATGCTATCCCAGAGTATGCCATCTCAGCCAACCGACAGAGGGTCCTTATATGGTACCTTGCAATCAGTGCAACTTTTGTCTATATATACTCAGTGACCCAGTTTTTAAATTTCCTCATGGGAAAGGTACATACACCATCCGTGTTAGAGGTAACTGCATGTCCAAGGACGTGGTGTACTTAGCATCTTGTACAGCATGTCCAGCCTACTATGTAGGCAAAACGAACCGGGTGCTCAGAGATAGGATCCATGAACATGCTTACCATATTAGGAAAGGTCATCTTTTCAATGCACTTGCAAAACATACTACAGATTGTGGTTTGAATCATGACTTTAAGTTTAGGATCTTAGAACAAATTTCCAGAACACATAGGAGGGGTGACATTGAAAATTATACAGAAGTCCGTGAGATCAACTGGATTATCAAATTTAGGGCTGATGCCCCACCAGGACTTAATGGCAAGGTCCCTATACGTCCATTGTTGAAATCTAGAAGACTCAGGAATCATAAGTGATTTTAAATGTTTTTTATTACTTTCACTGTGTATTTATGAGTTCTATATATATATTTTTTATTCACATTTAACTGTATCTCATCATTTGTATTTTGATGCAGTCATTAGGTTCATATCCCTTTAATGAGTGCTCATTTTTGGCGCCTTTTTTTGTATATAAGTCTATTGTTTTAATGCTTGAAATGTAATTAGGTCTGAAGAAGCTATTTTAGCGAAAGCGCTCACCTCAGCTCATTTTATTGGAATAAACCTGTTTTTTACTATTTAGAAGACTCTGGACTACTTGCTGCTCGTATTCAAGTGTGGATTTGATGTGACTGTATCCCTTTCATTGTTTTGCTCCACGAACATTTAGTTTTTTAAGATATCTGAAGTTGTTTAATTCTCCAGTTAATTTTTTTCACAGGAAGCACACTTATTAACAAAAGACGTAGACTGTCTAAATACTAAAACTACACTATATTATTCAATTCACAACATAATCAAAAAGGGGGGAGGGTTGCTTTATTATGGAGAAATTCACTGCCTATGCCTACAGTTATATAAACATTACTATATTAAACACTTTTAAAATTTGTATATATAAAAAATTGGCATATAAAGCATTGATCTTCCTTATACTTCCTATGGCGTATACCCAAAATAACATCTCCACCTCAAAGTTAGAAGCAATCACATTTAAAGAGAATAATCTACTATATAGGTTTCAGTTAATGAAAGATGAAAAACTACACTCTGTTGATTACATTAAGAAGAATTATAATTTAGATACAGACATGTGTCTAAACGTATACTCCTGCAGGCAACATGGAGAAGGGGAAATTAAGTTAATGCAACCAAGGATAAGAGATCATATCCCAAAATTAAATGAATATCTAATATTCTTAATGTAACAAAGCACATTGGGACAGAGGCTCTTATCCAAATTAATAAAGGTTGTGAGGAGAGGAAAAAAGGTGCAATGACAATTATTGGAACTATTATATACAAATTAATATAAGACCTCTAAGTGAAGAAGATAAAAAAAAAATCTAATATCTTCTAAACATGCAACGTCATCTCTTAGATGGAATCTCTTTACTTGGAAATTTTTGCATAGATATTTCTTCACACCACATACAATTGCAGTAATGTTTAAGCAGAAACAAGTTTGTTGTAGGTATAAACAAGACCTTAAAATGGATTGGCAACACATATTTTTGATTGTACTTTCTGAACATCTTATTGAAATAACATTAATCTCTTTTTACAGGCTTTTTGGAGATACATTTGTTTTATCTAAATCACTAATCCATTTTAACACTTCTATCAATATATGTGTTAAAAAATGAGATATTGCATTTTGTGGTCTATACTATCTAGAGCAAAAAAGGTTATAACTCAGAATGGGAAGAACACCCTCCTTCAAAGAAATTATAAATATTGCAACCAAAGTCTGTCACCTGGAAATCATTGCAATTAAGTCAAGAAGAATCAGCATTATCTCTTGCTACAATGCATGGACAATCCACTTGACAAGCAAAAGTAACTGCATTTTAGATTTAATGTAATGTATACTAGCTTGAGTGACTTGATGGTTAATGGACACTCCTGTAAATAGTTTTCTTTTTATTTTGCATGTGAGGTTTCATTGAAAGTTTTTCATTTATCATGTTCACAAGTCTCTGACTGTAAATATTGTTATGATTATTTAACAAATTGACAATCCAATAAAAACTTGAAATTTTGAATTATCCATTGAATAGAGAACTTGTTTTTGGACCTGGGTTTTTTTGCAGGATGTTCCTTGCGTCAAAGAAAGAAGATTCTTGGAGACCGGTTCTGGATCTTTTTTTTTAATCTGTTTGTGATAGTTCCCAGTTCAAAATGCTATATCATCACATCTTATTTACCCTTATCCCCTTTGGAGTTTTCTTGTGACCTTAGATGTAAAAGAGGCATATCATCGCAGTCTTATAGATCTATATTTTGGATGTTTCTTAAGAATTTCTGTGTCTGGATCACATTATTAGTTCTCTGCATTACACTTTGTTCTATCTGCTGCTCTAAGGGTATGTACAAAGTGTTTGGATCCTCTGATGGATTACTGCAGACTGAAATGTGTTCACATTTTTCCATATTGGACTTGCTTATCTTTGAAGAATCTTTTTCAAAGAGTCAGGAATCTCTCAGTTTGGGTAAGAGACCTCCTACAACACAGGCTAGGATTCCAAAAAACTTACAGAAGTCTTATCTAACTCCTTGTCACAAGATTGTTTTCCTAGGATGTCTACTGGGCACCTCAGTTCAAAGAGTTTTTCTTACACAGAAAAAATAGAGTTATATTTAATTCTATTCCTGTGTTTTTTCACTCAGATTACCATCTCAGTAAAAGGATTTCTCTGCATTCTGAATGTCATGACATCTTTTATACTCATTATACCTATTGCAAGACTCTACATGAGCAGAATCCAGTGGTACATGCAATTTCTATGGTCACAGTGTCAACATTTCCAGGCATTTCAGATCCTAGTTTTGGCAATTGTGAAAATGCAGATTTTGTGGTGAAGATGCTAAAATTTTCCAAACCCAGGACTCTTATTCCTCCTTCATGTTGCAGAGCAGTCGGTCACAAGAGATACCTCAGCCAATGTGTGTGGAGCAGTGTTTATGGGGATAAAAGTGCAGGATCTTTTCAACAAAAACAAAAAAACAAGACAGACCACAACACATAAACATAAAAGAGATGGTAGCTATAATATATGCTCTCAATTGTCTCAGTCATCTGTGGTCCCTGGGACCTCTTCAAGTATTTACAGGCAACAAGTAACATGGTACATAAACAAGAAGGAGGGAACCAGATTTTACTAAGGGAACCAGATCTTACCCTCTATGTAGACTAGCCATGTTAGCCTGGATATGTCTTTTCAACTCAATCTCAATTTACAGGCATTTTACATTCCATCAGAGCAAAACTGTGTGGTAGACAATAGCAGGACAGACCCTCATAAATGAAAACTGAATCAGGGAGTGGGAGTCTGACAAGAATTGATCCAGCTGTGGGGAGCACCTCAAATAGATCTAGTTGCCTTCACTCTCAACACTCATTTGGCAAAATTCTGCTCCAGGACTCCATGCAAGAAGGCCTGGAAAATAGACACATTTTCATTTCCTTTGATATAAATGCTCCTGTATGTTTTTTACACCATTTCCACTATTATCCAGAGTAAAGTCCAAAAAACAGGAAAACCTCACTAAAGGCAACAGCTCATAGTAAACAGCAACACAAATCCATAAAAAGCAGTTACCACCAATATGAAGAAGTATTTATTCGTCACTGGTACAAGGCAGCAAATACGAAGATAAAAGCATTGAATAAAATCCAAAAACAGTAAGAGCTTTCGGGTTATTACCCTTTTTCAGACTCTTCATATTGGTGGTAACTGCTTTTTATGGACTTGTATTATCCAGAGTAATGCTGAAGATTCAGAATGAACCCCCAAAGATAATTTTGAAGACTCCTGTTTGGCCCAAAAGATAGTGGCTCTCCCTTCTTTTGGAAATGGCAATGGGCAATTACAATAAGCTTCCTCAAAGACTGGATTTACTCAGACAACATAAGGGCCTTTGATACATTCTGACTCCCAACAACTACAACTGATGGCCAGGATTACAGAATTGTAATACCTTTTAAGGCACTGTTTTCTAAGGATGTGCAGCAGGTATTAAAGGAGACAAGAAATCCTGCTACTACAAAACCATATATTATCAAAAATGATTTTTCTGTTTGGTGCCATCAAAGAACCAGCACCCATTTGGGGCTAGTGCTTCTCTAATTCTGCAGTATTTGTGTGAGTTACTGTGTTATAGCCTGTCTTATTCCTCAGTCAAAGTTCACTCTCTGGCTATTTCAGCATGTCTATAGAAGGATCCTCCTCTTTCACAGCAACTTTATATGAAAATGTTTTTGAAAGGGGTGTTGCATAAGAAGTATTATAGGAAACAGGTGGTTTCTGCTTGGGATCTTAGTTTTATAAAAATGAACTATTGCTCCATTTCAACCAGCTCATTGGGCTGACTTGAGGGTCTTAACACTGAAAAAGTAGAGTTGTGCAAACAAAGTTGCCATAACAGTAGATGTACGATTCATTACTGCAGTTAGTTTAAGATATATGGGTTATATCCTGCACAGGATATAACAGCTGGACAGCCTCCAAAGTTTCAGGGTACCTTACATATACCCAAATCATTAGTCAGCTCAAGCTGAGTTGCCTAAAAAGACAGGTTTGGGTGCCATGCCCGTTTATACAGCTTTGATACCAACTGAGAAGGAGAGGATGAACCCCGAGAGGACATTGATAGGAACAATAAAAAATAAATGTCCACACCCTGGCATTAAAAAAAAAAAAGGTGGATAGAGGGAGGGAGCAACTACTGCAGCAGTGATCATTTGAACATCTGCTGTTATGGTAAGTTTACTTACATAAATGTTCTATGCTCATCATGTTAATCAGTACTGCAGTAGCCTTGGCTATATGGATGGATTACCCTACCTTACCACATTTGGAAGGTGGAAGGGTGAGGGTGCAAAAGCCCCTGGAGAATGGTCCTACCAAAGTCTAACCTAGATCTGAAGAAGGAATATAGAGTGTTTTGTTTGAAAAGTATGTACAGATAGCCAAATTGTTGCTACTAGCGTGCTTATAGAGTCCACCTCTTTCTAAAAAAAGCCATAGCTGAAGCTATGTTGTTGGCACCAGCTATTAAACATTTTCCATTTGCTAATGCATGACTTTCTAATAGCAGGCATTCTTGCCTCGTTTAGTATTTGCTGCACATCCTCAGTAAACATGTGCCTAAAAGGTATTATGACCCTGTCACCCATGCAGACAGTCAGTTGAAGTTGTTTGGGGTTGAGCTGTATCAAACACTCCTGTTATTGTATGATTAGATCCAGTCTGTGAGGAAACCTATCATAATTACCACTGGTTAACTCCAAAAGAAGGGAGAACCAGTATTGCCTGGGACAGAAGGAAATCACCACAATGATCTTGGGGGATTCCTTCTAAATTTTCAGAAGTACCCTGAACATCAATGAAAAGGGTGGGAAAGCATATAGGAGCATTCCTGTCCAAAAACAGAAAATCCATTTGTCTTCCAGGCCTTCTTGCATGGAGTCCTGAAGCAGAGTTTTGCCAGCTGATTGTTCAACATGGAGTCAAAAAGGTCTACTTGCCATGGAAGATTCCCTAATCTAGTTTGCATTTTTTATGGTCTGCCTTTCTCTGGCTCATCTTGTCTGCCACACAATTTTTCTCTGGCAGAATGTAGGATGTCTCTAGTGTGAAATTCTGCTGTAAAGCTATATCCTATGGTAACATGGCTAATCTGCATAGGGGTAAGACTTGGTGCCCCATTGCTTGTTTATATATCACATCACTATGGTATTGTAGTTAACAACTTGAAGTGGTCATAGACACCAAAGGTGATTCAGAGAGCTGAGTGCCTTGATAAGGGCAAGGATCTCTTTTACATTTATGTACTTGTGTTTGTCTTTGTTGTCCCAAATACCTTGTACTGTTACCCCCTTAACATTGCTCTTCAAGCAAAGTTTGAAGCATGAGTGGTGATTGACTGCTTTGGAACAGTAGGGGAGAAGGAGAGAGAAGAATTTGGAGATATTTGATATCTTCATCAAGTGACTTCCCTTCTTAGAAATCCGAGAACTGGAATCTGAAAAAGATGTGTGTTGGTGCTGGGACCAAATAGACTTCAGATTCCATTATATCATTCTCATGTGGAGTTTTGCCAGAGATATCATAAGAATCATATATGCCATGCGGCACAGAATCCTGCGGTATTCTATCACAGTGACCAAAGTCTGAGTGGAAAATCACTGGAATACATCTAAATATAGATATTTTTCCTGTGAAAGAAAAACTGTATTGAGGTGTCTATCATGGTATCCATTTCAAATGTCAGAACCCATAAGATCAAGTCCCAAAATACAGAGACTGAATGTCCAAAAGTAAAGGCTTTCATGTATTGTGATGCCACGTCTCAGAATATTCCCTTTGCTCTGAGGTACAGCAATCTTGGAATTGATATATATATATATATATATATATATATATATATATATATATATATATATATATATATATATATATATATATATATATATATATATATGTATATATGTGTGTGTGTGTGTGTGTGTGTGTATGTGTGTGTGTGTGTATGTGTGTATCAGTTCAAGAGTAGGGCAGGGGTGTAGAGGGGCTTACTCCCCACCGCAAAAATAAGTTTTAAGGAGAAGAGTGATTTTTAAGATTCACTCTTTTGTTCTTTTCCAGTCATTTTTTATGACATTTTGGCAATTTGAATTCCAACATTTCAATAGGGAGCCATCTTGCAGACATCCCTGGAACATAATCCTGTGTGATGGAGTAAAAAAAAGACTATTGAATGATGTCTTGGAATCCCAGCCTACATGGGAAAAAGTGGATACCCTGCAGCCTGCAATGTGTTATAACTGTAGTTAGACACATTGTGAAGACTCTTTGAGTAGTAGATAGCCCAAAGGATAAGGCAGAGAACTGATAATGTGATGCAGACACATAAATCCTTAGTAAAACATATGATGTTTCGATGGATAGGGATGTGATAATAGTCATAATTTAAATATAACATAACCAAAACTCTCAAATGAAGTTATTGTGTAGTGAAAGCATTTTGAACTTGGGCATTATCACATACTGGTTAAGGAAAGAAAGGTCTCCTGGAATTGTCTTTCATTGGCACCATAAATATTCTTGAATAATAAATATCTTCCTCACTGGGAAGGAGGAAATGTTTCTATTATCCCTTAAGAAGGAATGTGCTGTAGGACAGGAGGGAATAGATGGTTCTGGTCTGGTGAATGTGGTATAATTCCCTGGAAAAGAGGAACTTCCTCCCACTGCCATCTTTACCCCTGCTGAAGCTGTCTCAGAACCAGTTTGTCTGAAACAATTTGTTGCCAAAGAGAGAACCTGAAATTCAGACTTTCTTTATGGCATAATGCATTGCCAAGGTGGGAGAGTGGAACAGGGTCCTTTACACAGTCATTCTGACTTATTTGACTGTCCTTTGTTTTGAGGGGTTCTGCTTCGTAACAGTTTGCTGAGACTGTTTTGTTTCTTGCCAAAATTGGACAAGAAAGCAGAAAAGCTCTTGGAAAATTTAGAGAAGGAAGAATGAGAAATCTGAGAGATTCCCAGAATTAGTTTATCGTCTCATCATATTTTTGATAAACTCTGCAGCAGATGAACAAATGGCTAAGTCTTTATGCAAAGTTGAACTTAAAATCTCATGTTTTACATCCTCTGGAAGGTTTTGGGAATGCTACCTGGCAGACATTCTTAATACAGTACCAGTGGCAACAAGTGTGGATGTAGTATCTACAGAGTCATAGGATCATAGGAGGTTATTAGGCTAATGACTCTAGGGTCCTTACAAGCCTAGCCAAGTTTTACCCTTATTTCCGCAATCAGAACCTATCGCCCCTGTCCAAGAGGGACATAGGTAGAACCCCTGGAGTGAATTTACGGTTACCCATCCAATTGTCCAGATTGCGTTTGAGGAGGGCCAACAAGGTGCTCTACTTGGTTGGAAGTGGGAGTCTGCTCCAAATGCGTGGTAACCTCCAGGAGACAAATCTGTCCCTCCAGCAGGTTCTATTAATGTCATATACCAGGTTAAAGCCATTAGAGTGAGTAACCAGTATACCATTTGACTTACAGATATGCAGCATTTCCAATAAAGCAGGGTCAAAGATTGCCTTATATGCAAGGCTGAGATCACTTTTGAGTAGTCTGTATGAAACAGAATAAAGTGACAATGATTTCAGATGATCCTCATAGGACAGATGCTGAAGACCTTGAATTTTCCTTGTGAGGAACGTTTGCGGTCTCTCCAATTGCTACAGGTGCTTGGAAAAGTACATATCAAAAGGGACATTTTACTCAATTGTTCACCTGATGAGGGAAGAGTACAGGGAGGTTATAACTTTTTTTTTCTGGAGGCAATGCCCTTACTTATGAGATGAGCAATGTAGAATGCCCTTGTTGTTATTGATGTGGCAGTTAGCAGGAACATCACCCTTAGTGAAAGGGATGATAATACATTTTTTTTGCTTTGGGTTTAAGGCCATGACTTTGACACCAGTCATTTGTTTGTGTAAGACCCTGTTGTAGGATATTGACATCATTTGGAGATTCTATGACAGCTCCAAATTTGCAGTCATCAGCAAACTTTGTCAGTCACAGACCTTTAGTTTTAGCTTGCATTTCAGGAAAAAGATTCCAAACAGTAGTGGTCCCAGGAATGATCCCTGTGGAACACCACTGATTACAGGCCTGCTGTTGGAGGTTTCCCCTATTTTGGCTATATGGGTTCTATCAATGAGCCAATTAGTGACCCATCTAATGATATGTGGATTGATACCTAGTTGGATGCGTTTGTCAGTTATGCCTGAGTGCGGGATAGTGTCAAAAGCCTTGGCTAAGTCTAGGTAGGCTGTATGCACAGATTTCTCCTCATTAAGTGCCTTGGTGACTGTCTCAAAGTAGTCCACCATGTTTAACAGGCATGATCTCCTTTTGACAAATTCAAATTGAGTAGGGTCAAGTTTTTGGAGGTTGCCAATATCTTTGTTGATAAGGTCCATAATGATTCTCTCCATGGCCTTGCAGATAAGACTAGTCAGGCTAATAGGTCTATAGTTCCTAGGGTCAGTGGAAACACCACCTTTGTGCAAGGGGATAATGGTGGCCTTTTTCCATTCAGCTGGGATAAAGCCAGTGCTTAGACAATGATTGAAAAGAGTACCCAATGGCATTGTATATTCTTGTTCGAGCCCATGCAGGATGCAGCCTGGGATGTTATCAGGTCCCATGGATGCCTTGTTTGTGACCTTTGAGAGAACATTCATGACCTGTTCTTTAGAGATATAAGGTAGAGGACAGGTGGTAGGGATGTCTTGGGCTAACTGTGGCGGGGACAGAGGACTGAAGTTTTCACAGAACCTATCGGCTAACAGGTTAGCAATGTCCACATGCTCAGTATATTTGGTACCATTAACTACCAGTTTGGCACAAATCTGGGCCTTTACTTTTAGGTTACAGCTGTAACTAAAGAACGCCTCATAGCTGTCCTTACTTGAGGAGGCTAATTTGGATTCGTGGTTAGCTTTGGAGGACTTCAGAAGAAGTTTTATTTGCATGTTTAAGCTGAGGAGGGAGTGTTTCCAGTTTAGGTGTCCCTCCCTCTTACTCTTAGACAACAAGTTCTTCCTCTTATTGTAAAGCCTGTTAATGGCAGTTGTCTACCAGACAGGTTTGCTATTCCTTGAGGAACTTGTTTGGTCCTATCAGGTACGGCTGATTCAATGCAGTTGTTCAGGTGTTTGAATAAAGCATTTGTGTAGACCTCGGCATAATTGCCAGTTCCATCTGCTTTGGAGAAGTTTTTTAAGTTTAGTTGGTGATGGGGGGGTGTCAGGTGTGATAGTAACTTCAAATGACACTGAATTATGGTCAGATCTCACCAGGAGAAATCTTACAATGGGATTGCTACAGTGGTCCCCATATTGGTAAGAACCTGATTCAGGATGTTGGCACCCCTTATGGGGGTGTCAATTAGCTGGTCAAGGGCATTGGAGTTAATGAAGTTGAGGAATCTTTGAGGAAGTGAGTTTGTGCATAAGTAATTTCCCCCATCAATGGATGGGTAAAGTCACCCAAAACCATGGTGTTCAAATGTATCATGATAGACTCAAGTAGATACAAATAAGCAGAGTGGGTGTCCTGATTCATGGAGGGGGTCCTGTAGCTGGCAATGACTTAAATAGGTGTCCTACCAACAGTTAATTGTACCTGACGTATCTCCAGGGAATCATGCTGTCTAACCAATCTGGAGGTGTATTTATCTTTAATGAATATTGATATACCACCTCCTTTAATTTTATGCCATCAGTTTGTGGTCTGAACGTGTGGAAGGAGGTGTAGCCCAATATAGCTGGGGTGCTCTCCAAAGTGTTGAACCAGGTTTCTGTAACTGCACAAATGTCTATGTCTTCCAAGGAGAGGACTGCTTTCAATGAATGTACTTTTATGTTAAGACTCCTAGTGTTTAGCAGCAAAAGGTTGTTCTTAGATGGAGTTCTATGTGAGAGACAGACACTTAAATTATCTTAAAGAATGAGAAGTGAATAATAGAAGAAACTAAACCAAACACAGCAAATTTTTTCCTCACCAAAAGGAACTTCACATAAATAATTCATCATACTGTCACAATCAATCAGAATAAACTTTAGTATATGAACCTGACAATTCAAAATTCTAAAAAGTAAAGTTGCAGAAACACACGTTTTCCTAAACTTGTCAGTTGATTTACCATCCTTGTCAGAAAGGGAAGGATGGGAATTAACAATGTTTTTGGCAGCAGATGGATTGATTAAAGCTATAGCTCTTGGGTCAGGTCTGGGATGAGTGTATTGGAATTTGAAAGACTGAGAAACTTTGTACATCCTATCTGCTTTCTTAGTTGTAGCAGGGTGGCTATCAGGGAAACCACAGGCTGTGATAAACACATCCTCCAGTGGTGGTAGCACTGTGTGGATGGCAGGAGGTTCTGGGAATTCCAGTTGTAACAGCTCATTGTATTTTCTATGGGACTGAGAAACCTCCGTGTTCTCCCATTAAAAACTGGCACATTTTGGAAATAGTCTCAAAGAAAGACAATCTTTGATCGGGAGATTCAGATATCATGCTCTCCTCTGAGTATGAATCAGAATTCTGAGGAGAAAATCCAGTAAATATCCCATCACATTCCTCCCCAGATTGAGTTTCTTGAATCTTTTCAGGAAAAGAGGAATCCTTTTTCTCTTACCAAAAAACACCTTTTTGTTATGTTTTAAGAGATCTGCTTGGCATGGTGTTTTGTTCTATGTGAGAGATAGACACTTAAATTATCTAGATTGCATGTTTCATATGTTTTTTTTTTCAATGATTAAATTGTCTCTTGAGTGATATTTAAACATACAGTAAAGTTCTTGGCCTTTGTCTTTTCAAAAAGATGTTAAATTTACACAAACTAAAGCACTGCTGGTGATTCCCTACTAGTTTTTCCCACCCACCTTCGCCTGCATTGATGTAGTTTTTAAACCTGGTGATTTTAAACTGTCTACCTCTACTGTAAATTGAGCTTAATAAACTTCTCCCTTTCTGCACTGCTATTGATATCTTGAATGATATATTTGCCTTTACTTGTGCTTATATTGAAAAAGTGTATTTTGCCTCTCATTGCCTGTTCTGCTGATTTATTTGTTCTGAATTCATTATCTAGCTAGCTGTTGAATAAAGTAATGCATTTTTACACTCTAATAAGCACTTGTTTTTACATCAAGAGGTCAGTGGATTTTCCATCTAGTGCACTGGGAGATAGCCTGGTCTGCTTAAGTTGGGAAAACACTTGAGAATTCTGCATGCAGTTTTATTGGCTGGAGAGCTTATTAATGAGCGTATCTTGTTTTTAGTGCATTATAAATTCTGTACAATTGAGTGGTGTTTGGCTCATTTATACAAAGTGAAGTACTTTTATTGCATAATCACACTTCTATAAGCTGTTTAAAGTACACTGCTGTATCCATATCTTTATGTTTGTTTGTGGTAACATTTCAAATCTTTTAAGTTTGTTCTCTCTTTTACTGTGCATTTACATTAGGAGGACTTGGATTATTCATTTAGTGGTAGTAGGTGTTTACCTGGTTTAGCTGAGCTGGGAAGCACACAAAAGGGCTCTAAGTACTTTTTGCACTTCTCTTATGAACTGTGACCGTACTTTAGTAATTTAAAAAAAATGATACTGTTTGCTGCTGCTTTAAGCAGTTAATTGTGCTGTATTACATTGTATTTATTAGTTGTAGGGCTGTTGTAGGAAGTTTGCATGGTATTTTGTTACACTTGGGCTCCAAACCAGATATTCTACATTAAGAATGTTCTTTTTTCTGCACTCTTGTGGCAGACGTGTGCTGATGTAACCTGTCTGAGTTGGGGATTGTTGGTGGAAGGCTTACTGTGTGCTTTCCTGCTTGATAGTTAGGTTAAAACTTGTTTTTCTTTGCTTGTATTTAACCCTCACATTTGTGAGCTGCTGTTGTTTGTGCAGTGGCAGTTAGCAGTGCCCTATATAGACATAAATACATAGAATCTCAATTTTCCCTAAACAACAGTCGGTGAAATCCTTTCAAGCATTTCTGTTGCTCTAGGAGCAACTCAGTTGCAGCGTTGGCTTATTGAGCATCCTTATCCTACACAAAGTACAGGTCCCTCTTGTAGTCTTAGAGCTACAAGGACAGTCCTGTCAAATTAAATCCTTTCCTTTCCCTAATAGAACAAACAATAGGAGCCTGCTATCATGGAGAGGAAGTTTCCCATCATCTCTCTGGCCAGCCTGATAGACATGGGCATACTGAGGCAATGTAGAAATTGTCTCATATATACTGACAACCACTTACTCCTGAAACAAAATATACTTTATATGAGAGATGTAGTTACAGTATGAAATTGGAGGCAAGACTCTCATATAAGGTCAAATCAAATGCCAAAGAGATTGTCAGCACACAGAGACTTCCCACACTAAATAAGGACATGATGCATAAACCCACATATGTGGAGGTAATCACTAGTAACTTACCAAATTATCAGAGGTATCCCAAATGGAAAGCACTTACACACATATCAATGAAACAAACAACCACAACACATAATAGCACACACCAGTGTCTCAAAAAATAAGTCTATAAGGCATAACACCACAAAACCTAATGTACTGGTCATAGCTGACTTCATTTTGAGACACACGGATGTTCCTCTGACTAGGCTGGGTAACTAGTGAGTTACATTCGGCTGCCTGTCAGGAGCCAGGATCCATCAAGTCACTCAACCACTCAAGTCACTCAACCACAAGTACCAGTATGACTCTGTTATAGTCCATGTGGGGGTGAATGACTTGAAATGTACCTTACTGGACTATATGAAGAGATACATGACTGTCACAGGTAGGTATAAGCCTAGCCTTAAGCAACATTCTACCTTCTCCAGGGTGATGCCACAATACAAACAAACAAATTATTGACTTTAACAATTGGCTTAACTTCTGGTGCCAGTCCAAGGGGATCCAGTATCTGTCAGCCTAGGAAGACATGGTCGACAGGCCACAGTGCTTTTCAAAGATTGTCTGCACCTGTCTCCTCTAGGTTTTGGATACAGGCAAAGGGTGGGAGGTTGTTATAACAGTTAAGGTGTTTACCTTACAAACACAAGGTACAGGGTTTGATTCTTCCATGGGGCAAATGGCTAGACTTAAAATGGCCCACAAGGGCAGTTAGCCTAGTACTAATCTATGAACCTATGAATCTATGAACCTAAAGGTATTAGCAACCCTTACTGTGCCTTTTTCAGGCAACGTCAAAATAACCAACCTCTCAACATTGCCAAATCCACTCTAGATATACTCAATGTACTGTTACTTAATGCTAGAAGGGTAAACAAGAAACTGCACTCCCTTGAAGCATTTCTTAGAAAGATGTTGGTGTTTGTGCAGTCACCGAAACATGGTTCAAAGGCACAGAATGCACTATGGCCATGCTGGGCTACAATGCCTTCTGTACATTCAGACCACAAGCTGAGCATGAACGAACAAAAGGAGGAGGTGTATCCATCTTCATTAAGGATAAATACATCTCTAGACTGGTCAAACAGTATGACTCTTTTAGTTACTCCATGTCCAATTAGCTATAGTCAAAGCCCCCTACCATATCATAGTTAGCTATGGGTCCCCCAACATGATACAAAAAAGTATACTTCTGTACAAATGATTGATGTCAAAGCCACAGATTAAATCTAAATGCAAAGCAATCCACTATTATTCTTTTTGGAAAAGCTGATATCCCTGCTAATTGCATTATAATCAGCACCCCATAAGTGTACACCTATTGGTACATGATCTGGGTACACAGGTTGATAGGAATTTGAACTTTGACCATCAAGTATTCATAGTAGTAATGAAATCCTTTGTAGTGCATCTTATTAGTAAAGGCATCGCATCTATATCTAAGGATATTATAATTCCATTATACTTGGCCCATTAGATGAATAATTGAGTACAATGCCCCCTTTTGTATGTTCCTCACAGACACCTGCAATAATTGGACAGACCACAGTTTTCTCATCAAGAATTTATAGGGTACACAAAACAAGTCTTATGCAAAAGATTGAAAGCACTGTCACTGTATTTTGTCTCCTACAGGTTGCTAAGGGGTGAACTGTAACTGACTTACCAGGGCAGTGTCTGAGCCGGCCCTGATGGAAATGCTACATATTCGTAAATCAAATTGCACGAGGGTCACTCACTCCAGAGGTCTTAAGATAGCCTCTGATATGAGCAGGTCATACTAGAAAGATAAACATCATCTTCCAGAGACTCCCACTTCTCTGGAACAAGCTTCTAATTCACATGAAACAGAATGCATCCCTGACGCTCTTCAAAAGCGATCTAGATCAATGGATGGGTGACAACAAATTCACTCCTGGGGTGGTGCCCATGTCCCTCCTGGACAGAGGAAATCAGTATTAACTACCTAGACCCTTAGCTCTGCAAACTTCCCTCACCTAACCCCAGACAACTGGGGCACCTCGGGATAAATATGGATAGGCTTATAAGGGCTCTAGGGCCATTAGTCAAGTAACCATCTATGAACCTATGAACCTATAAGAAGGGTCAACAGCCTTTACATGACATCAAGCTAGACTTAATAAACTACACCTGCCCAGTTTAACTGTAACAGAAGAAGATATATGTTTAGTTTTCTGTTTCTTTTTAATAGCAGCAAAAGCTTTTCCAGGGTCGCAGGGCTGGGCACAACATTCTGGTAAGGCAGGGGTACTTTCCCTGCTTCTTCTCCCAGCACTGACAAAAGTGGCTTTCACTTGCCCATTAATGGGGACCCTAACAGGTGCAGAGGATGTTACTTACCCCCAGTCCACAGAGTCTGTATGGGCAACACCAGAGGGATCTAAGTAAAAAGAAGAATGGTCTAAGGAACCAGCTTTGGCCAATGCAGAATCACCTATCTAAGGAACCAGCTTTGGCCAATGCAGAATCACCTACCTAAGTCTGAGCCAAATTGTTAACCTGCCGTAGTGGCAAAGACTGTCTAGTTAACTTTTTAATTTTGTGGCTGGAAGATGGACTGACCAAGGGACCGGTAGTTTGGTTCATGGCCATGTAGAAAATGGTGTCTGTTTCCTCGGCAAACTAAGCAGCACAAGCCAGTAAAATTTCAAATGTATTGTAAAGTCACTTTTCTCAATGTTGTGTTGTGTCTTTCAGCTTTTCCCGGTTAAGGGTCACCACAGCAGAACTCCGGTCTGCTAATGATTGGTAGTGGATTTTTACGTGCCGAGTTACCAGTCCTGACGCACAACATTCATGCATGTCTCCACACAGAAGACGTTCTAGCTGAGAATCGAACCAGACAGTGTCTTACTGTGAGAAGTCACTTTTCTTAATAAGAAAAAAAAACAACAAGTACTCTAATACATCGATGTCTGTGCTGTAACTGAAACCTGGTTCAAGGCTCCTGAGAGCACCCCGGCACTATTAGGTTTTTTACATCATATGCATTCGCCCCCCCCCCCAACCCCCACACACAAAAGGGAGGGGTGTATCCATTCATAAAGGATACCCCCACACCAGGTTGGTGGCAACAACGCATTGAGGAAAAACCATCCAGGTGCAACACCAAACCTAAAACTGCTCTACAAATTGTAGCATGCTACAGGCAGGCCTCTCAACTCAAACTCAGGAACAACAATATACTAGATCTCATTATCACAAACATGGGGACAAAATGCTCACACCCTGAAGCTCATTGGTAGGGTGAGATCTGATCATAAAACTAATCTCACTGGAAATCCACCCCCCCCCCCCCACCCCCAAAGCAAACAGTGAAGAACTTCTCTTCTCTAAAAACTCACACTACTGGTGGTATCCTTGGTGGTATCCTTCAAGGCCCTGAGACAAGTGGAAACCACAACCCAAGCCGGAGACCCTGAACAATACCTTCTATGAACACCCAGGAGGACATGGACTGGGTAATCCCAAAAAAAAACAAAGACCTTTCACCACAAAGGGCAAACGTAGTCTCTGGTGACCCCAGCAAATAACAAACTTTACAATATAAGGAGAAGAAAATACATGATAGATAGAAAAAAATCCATAAAGGAAGTCACCCTGATATTTATTAAAAAAAATAATAGTAAACTCAAAAAATCAACTAAGGAGAATTTTTGAGACCAGGATTTGGCCAGGACAATCAAAGGTCTTCATAGGCTTTCAGTTATGTTATTGGGTGGGGTGGAAACTATATGATATAATACTCAAAAAATGATACAAAAAAAATTACCTGACACAGACCACAGACATTGCCACAGACAGGTTCGAGTAGGTATCCCTTCACCCTAAAGGAGATCCCTAAAGATCCCAGTGGAGTGGCGCCAAGTGAATGCTACATCTCTCAAAGAAAAGTGCTCTCTAAAGCTAAAAGCACAGCATCAATGGGACGAATGGTGTCAATGGGACTGTGAGACGGTGAAATGAGGACAGAAATAAGCACATAAGGCAGCTGTTTGTTTACAGCCCAGGTGCAGTCGGCAGTGGCACGGAGGAGGTCGGGCCCAAGGGTGGCCACCCCACAAAGTGCTCTAATTACAGACATTGGACCCGACCCAGTTTGGCCGTCAAGGAGGAAGATCATGCCTTGAACTTTGGTCGACTTCTTCCAAACAGTCAGCCAGCATTGATGAGGGAGAAGAAAGTCCAAGCCTACCCCTTGACCTTTGCAAGTTTTTTCACAATACCCCCCACTCGGTGTAAAAAAAAAAAAAACTTAAAAATGTAAAATGTAATGTCACAAACAACAAGATGGGTTGCAAACTACAGAACCCAGGTGACATGTGCCTGACATACAAGGCCATGTCCAACCCGGAATTAATGGACATGCTCCTCAAAAAAAATCCAATCCACCAAAACCAACTGAGAGCTTAAAACCTTAGCTAGCACGGATATAAATAGCTGGAAATACACTTTACCAGTCCTAAAATGAAGTTTAAACACAGTTTCTCCATAGAAAAATGTTTTACATCAACTTTTAAACTGCCAAACATGAAAGCGTGCTCCCATTTAAAAATATAGGAATGTCCAGTAACAGTCAAGAAAAACACATACACCTAGCTTTAAAAGTGCTTTCCCATACTGGAAAGTACATTTAAACATTAAAAATAATATATGCAAAGTTTTTCCCCAAAGAGAGCTTACCTATCCAGCAGTATAGAACAATATAAGCTGACTGTTAATCCTCTGAAGCCTGGACAGGAGTGCTCTCTTTGGCAGCAGGAAAACTCTGAAGAGCTTGTCACTCAAACCTGTTTTTTTAGTTAGCTCAGCTCAAGCTGTCTAATGGTTTTAGCACATGGAAGGTGCCCTGAAACTTTCGAAGTTGTCTGGCTGTTATATTCTGTGCAGCATACTATGCAGGATATAGCTGCTGCAGCAGTGATCAATATGAAGAACACCAGTCTTATTAATTGCTTTGAATTCTGCAAGAACAATATCTGAATTCCAAACTCTCGTAGTTGGTCAAGTTTATCTTGTTTTCTAAAAGACAGGGTTTCCTTAAGAACTGCACATTCATTTATGCCTGAATTTACCTTAAGCCAAGCTATCTATCTCCATTTATTCTTTCCAGAACCTAAACATGAAGGAGAAAGAATACTCCATGCCTTTGTTTTAGAATATTTAAATCAACTTTTAAACTGCCAAACAGGCACTATCTTGACAGAACAAAATATTTCAGAACTTCTGATTAATTGCTCATTTCTTGTTAAGGTAAGACAAAAAGGACAACTTGTGTCAAAACAGACTATTTCTAAATGGTCATCTAAAGCTATTACTTTTTGTTATATTCAGCACAAAAAAAATATTCCAGGTAGGGTCAAGGCCCAGTCTACCAGGACCTTGGCTTCATCTATTGCTTGCTGGATTCTAAAAGTATTCTAACAGTAGTAGCTTGGTTCTCTGTGAACACATTTCCAAAGCACTGTTACCCAGATTACTTCTCTAGGTCTAGGAATGTCTTTTTAAGACCATTATCCAGCTGCTCCTGGACCGTCATCTCTCCTCCTTCTTTCCGTCAATTTAATCTATGATATTCTCTCCATATAGGAGCTGATGAGTAATTAAACTTCCATAACAATATAATACAATAATCCAATCCAAAGGCATACATCTGGAGTTTTTCTCCCCAGGCCTCTGAAAATTGTTTGATTCCAAGCTAGACCTTCCCAGTCAACAAATGTTAACTAAATAAATAAAATAGATATTTGAAAGGTCACTGCTGCAGTAGTTACTCCCTCCCTCATCATTCTAATTTTTGTATGTTTTTTATGCTAGAAAGTGGACTTTTTTTAGTTATATATTTACCCTTGTCCTCTCAGGGTTTTAGCCTCCCTTTCTCTGTTGGCATAAAATATCTGAAGGTCTTGATCCCAAAACTTGCCTTTTACTCATCTCAGGTCAGGCTAACTAATGGACTGGGTTTGTGGAAAGTGCCCTGAATGCTTTTGAAGTTAGCTGGCTGTTGTGTCCTGTACAGGGTACAACCCATAAAGCTTAGATTACTGCAGCAGTGATCTTTCAAGCATCTTTAAAATGGTTGCTTTGTATGGCAGTCATTCCATAACTGATCTGTGATTTCTGTAGCAGAGAATACAGAGAAAATGGGCTAAAATATTGCCATAATGTTAAAAATTCTGAGGTAGCAACATTACTCTAGAGAAGAAAGGCCAATAACTGTTTAGCTACAGCTGAGATGTTTATACAAACATTTATTTAAACTATATGTGGGCTGTACCTCTCAACCTCTCAGAGCAAGAAATCTGGACAAAGCCATTAATAAAACTGATACTAAGGCCCAAAAATATGGACAATTTTTCAATATTACTCCTGCAAACTTAGAAAGTTAAGAGAATAATAGGTTTTGCATTAGCATTAATTTTCTAAAGGGTATGACGTCTGAAAGTCAAATGTCTGCCATTATTTTCTAACTTTAGTCTTTAAGGATTTGCCACTAATTTGCCAGAAAACCACAATTTTATGAAAAACAGACCAAAATATGAGGCAAAAATCTGGACATTCTACGAAAATCTGTACAGTTGAGAAGTATATCTTCTAATGTTTACCACTAAAAAGGCAACTGTGAAATGTTAAACCTTTGAACATGCTTCTAATGAACTCCAATAGAAAAAAAATGACTAAACTAAATGTACAGTTGCTCTCAATGTGTTCCCTCTGTTTTAAAAGTGTTTCTTCCCTTTGTAAGGAATGGAAATTTACATTGTTAAGCTGAAATTTCTGAAACTTTACCACAGAATCATTGTAAATTGCCAAAGTTATAAACATGAATTTAAACTATACAAGCCTGAGTATAAAGCTTACACTTTTTTTCAGCTGCATTAAATGGATGCACAAATGCCTCATTTTAGGGTAATCCAAGGCACACTCTCTGGTTAAGTGAAATACATCCGAGTGACGCCTCCAGGTGCATCTGCAGTTACCCCCTACTGCTCCTCTAGGCGTCAAATATTGCCTGTTCATATTTGCATTAATAATTCCAAAACCACGCTACATACAAGGTATCAGAATATTTTATCTTGAAGCATACATGATGGCAAACAGAATTGTACTGATATTTGACCTCTGTCATTGAGTATTTATTAGAATTGTAAGGTGATAACTTAATTTTTAAAGGCTTAGGCCACACCCACTAGGAGTTAAAGGTACACACTCAAAGGACTTGTACAGGAGGGAATGAGTCTGACAGTAACCAAAAGGAGACCATACCTCTCAACTTCCAGGTGCAAAATTGAAAGATAAATCTCATGAGACTCAAGGACTGCTAGCCTAAATCCAAAATCTGGCAAGATGGCACAGCATAAAATCTGCATATTCAAAAGCACATGGCTCGCATTTGCAAGAGCTCTATAGAATACTAATCATATATTCATTCATGCATGAACAGAGGAATAATATACTTCCTAGAGTTTTTAAATATAAAAATCAGGCTAGTAACTGCATATACAGAGGGTAATTTAATTTACATTTTGTGTTAGCAATTAATCTGTGCACATCAATCAAACACAAAATATATACCATTCCCCAGAGCAAGAGTAATTCTTGAAATCAAGACTGATGAAATAAAATGTACAGTGAATTCTATAGCTGTATGTATGCAAATGTCTGCATACTTCTGAATTCTGTAAACAAGGCTGATCAAATAAAATATACAGTGGATTCTAAACTGATACAAATATTACTGAGAAGAAAATACAGGAAAACTATGAACTTCAATGTGTTTTAGAAGAATACATGGAAAATATAAAACTTCAATGTGCTCTGATGTCTTTTTCAATTAAACCTTTATTATATTTACCCTGGATTGGTGGATACTGCTTCACAAACTTTAGGAATAGTAACAACGTAATGACACAGTCAAGGGCTTAAACAAGTTTACTGCTGAACATACTACCATATAAAAGCACTCTAATACAGAAAATCTATTTTTGAGCAAAGCTCTCCCTCGCTGTTCAAACATAGAGGATTATGATAGAGTCTTCAATCATAAATAAATCATCATGCGTTCGAGACATGGATGCCAAGAAGAATCTTGGTAACCATATTAACGAGAGCTCATAATAATCCTTTATGATCTGAGACTTCCGATCATAATTCTTTGGGCCCGATGCCAAAAGAATTGCTGTCAGTGTAATTGACTACTTACACTGAGAACAGGCTGAGAGCAGGTGTTTTGGAATTTGATCCCCATAGTAAGCCTGTTTATAGATAGGCCCTACACAGAAGTAAGTCACTTACACTTAGAGCAAGTTTTTTTGGATTCAGGGCAAACTAAAGCAGAGCAACTCTTTTGGAATCTGGCCTGATTGATGTTAGAAGCAAACCTTAGGTACTACTGCATTTACACCAACACACTCAGATACTAGAGTGTTACCTACAATGTAAGTTTGAATGGGAGTATTGCCTTTCTGCAAACAGCATAATAAAATGCATAAGACTTTGAGCAATTGGTCACCTTAACATAGAACACTGCTACATAGTTGTATCTCAGGACCTGCACAGTAGCAGTAACAGTCAATGCTACTACATTGAGCAGTCATGTACAGATTTGGACTACAGTAGTATTATTTAGGAAAGTAGAAGTTAGTATTTATTTGATACATGGAGCAAGACATAACAAAAATAATTTCAGACTTGAGAGATAATGGTGGAGAATGATGGACTCAAAGCAAGGTCTATAAGTTAAAGCTTGTTAACAGCTCATACTGTTAATCTTTCTTCCTCCTGTAACATCCAATCTTTCCAGAAATCTGCCAAACTGTCTTTGTAACTTTATTCATTTTAAAATTTCAGCATGCTGTCTTTGAGACTCTGCCTTACAAACCACTGCATAGCCTTTTCACCACGGTATCAAGAAAGGTAATTTCACACACAGATCAGCAGAAATCTCTATATAGCAATTGAAAATCCCTTTTTCTAATAGCACGGTGTAGTGATAGCGGCAGTGTGTCATCGTTTATAAGACAGTATCATAAAATTAGGATTATCAATACTTTTGTGAAAATATGTGCATACGTAGATCAGAGTCCAACAGATATGTTCAATTCTGTGACTATATTTCTCATAACCATAACATTTTCTAATACTTTGAAACAAAACCTTGAAAATAAATGTTCTTTAAACAACAAAAAATGCAGTAGCAGTAGCAGCAGTCTTACTTCAAGTCTAGAATAAAATGTGTTTTTTTATTGTCTCAAAACCATGTGAAATACATATATAGGACATACCATTTTACATCAAAATATAACATTAAGTAAATATTTCTGTTATCTATCCATTTAAGCGTTGATGTATATAACAATGCAGATGTTCATTTTATGAATGCAGTAGGGCACTCAAAGGTGTGCACTGTATAGATATTACCATATGCCCAGGCCATTGTAAGGTACTCACCCTTTACATCCTGGGAGGGCAGGAATGCAGTGATATGTGTACACTACCTACCCCTGAGTGTGTTATTGTTTTATAACATATACCAATAGAGGAATGTTTTATATCTATCTATATATCTCTATGTATATAGATAGAGATATAAACACACACACACACACACACACACACACACACACACACACACACACACACACACACACACACACACACACACACACACACACACACTCCTCTTAGAAATCATATCGTTTTAGAGAACTTGGTAACATAAATAGGGTTGAAACTAAATAAATACAAAATGAACTTTATCTTTTTATCAGAGTACACTGAGTGCAGAATTTGCAGAAATGCAGGATCAGGAGATGTACTTTTGGAGCGGATGTGATTCTTAATGTTCCCTCTAAATGAAATGACAGGTTTTGTTTAAAATAAGGTCCTTGGAAGTAAAGTTGCTGTCATCAGGCAAGGCCATTTCTCTTGGCACTGTTTGAAAAGTAATCTATCTAATAGACTGGCCATTCTCAGACTAGCATGCCACTACAGGTTCTGTTGTGTTATAGTGTTGAAGTCTATAAGTGATGACAACATCTGTGGTTTATTTCACAACCAACCTATAACAATCTTGTTTTCCCTGATTTAAGAGAGTAATTATTTACTGACAAATTCTTTACAGGCCTTTGTACAAAATTAATGAAATGGATGATTTGTTAACCTTAAACCAAATACCAAGTTCAATATAAGGACTCTGGTTAAGGGGATATCATTGACCATTCACAGAGTATATAAAACTAAATGTGTTACATGACAGCAGATAAAGACTCTGACAATCTTTCAATGCAGCTCACAGGTTTAAGGATATGAGCTACGGATTAACTTTATCCTGTAGTTCTTTATTTGATTCTGTAATTTTCTTGAAAACAGAGAGTCTCTGAGAAGCCACTTAATAAGAAAAAGACTGTTCCTAGTTTATGCCTGAAAAGGGTGTTTATATCTAGATGGCTCACCCATTAAAACATTTTATCAAAAACAAGGCTATGAAATGTAGGCTTCAGCATTTTGCACTTTCAGATCATTGCATGATTATGTCACAGGGATAATTATTTCAAACTACAATATGTTTTAAGCAGTATTCATTCATTTTCTGCTAGAATGTGCTTTGCCACTATTGAAAATAACTTAAATCTGTTTAATTTTTAGCATTTTTTCCAGCAAGTTATCATATACCTCAGGCCCTAAGATGATAAGCAAATAAGGTCTCTAACCGTTTGTGTCTTATTTGTATCCAACAACCCAAACCTATAGCAAATTTTGAATCTACAGCCTATATGGATAGAAGTGAAATTGTGAACAAGCAAAACTCAGTAGCTATAACTGCTTATTGGAATTTTAACACATAAAGTAAGCACACAGTTTATGCTGTCAATATTATTTACATTTCTGAGAAGAAATATATTTGGAAATGTAAACCCATTTCTTCATTTTCTGATAATCATCTTATCCTGTGTAGGCGGAAGCATGCACATATACCAGCAATCATCAGGCTTACATAAAATTGATAAATCTCCTGGGTTACCAGTCTACAGCACTATAGCAGTCTTGTTCCTTCTGTCTAAAATACTGTCACGTATAGTTGATGAATGACCAAAGAAAGAGTAAATTACTTTCTACAATGTAGTATGGATTTAGGCCAGGCAGCAGCTCAGAAACAGCACTACTACTTTCACAAACTAGGTTTATGAAAGACAAAATCAAGGTGAAGTGGTCTCATCCCTTTTTCTAGTCCTACCTAAAGCACTTGAAACAGTTTCACATCCCATACTGTTATCTAAACTCAATAAACTAGGCCTCACAAACAGTGAAGTCAGTTGGTTTTAATTATTCACTGTCAGGTGAACTTTCAGATCCTCATAAAACAGCAGTAGGTGTGGCAATAGGGTTCATTATTAGAAACCATCACTTGTTAATATGTTTATAAATAAAACGTATACAGCCTCTCTTCCTGCAAATCTTATCAATAAGCAGATGACTCAACATTAATATGTACAACCTTTTCAATCAAGTAGCTCCAAGATGACCTACAACATTCCTTTTGCAAAAACTGTTTTCACCTCTTACCCAGAAATCAAACTGCTGCAACTTAAAAATATTATTAATCGATAATACTAGAACTGATTTAGTAGAAAACACAAAACTAATGTGTATAATAACTTATCATAGTTTCATTAGTATATCCAACATGGAGTTCAGAAAAAGAAATGAAACTAGGACATATCTATAAAGTCAAACCTTTTCTATCAGTGCATGCACGTAAGATGACAGCTCTAACCTATTTATTCTCTAGTGTTTCACATGCCACATCAGTTTTGAATAACCTACAGTCCTCTCAGCTAGCCATACTGGCATAATCTTAAAATACGGATTGATTTTTAAATGAGGTGTTGAGTAATGGAAGCTAGTGAACATGAAACTAAAGTTTTCTGTGTTCTTGCAGTAACAGTTAGAAGAAAGTTAACTAAAAGCATATTTAGTAGTAGTTACACGAATTCTAATGTCATACAGGGATAAAGTCTAACTGTTGGCAACCAAAGTTATATTTGAGACTTAAGCACAAGACAGAGTTGGCAGTGGAGGAAGTGATGTCTATCCTGGGGGAAGGCTGAAACAGGACACATGTAGCCAGATTCCTGCAGAGGAATGGCAGAGTCATGGTATGGCTCCTTGTGGTGGTCTTTCAGGTCATTTTGTCACAACCCAGGGATAGCCTTCATTACCAAGTGTACTGAAGCACACACAACAGTGGGGAAGCTATTTACGGTCCCTTTATAAAGATGGGTAGGGTATCCCCACTCAGGGGTTAGGGAAAAGCCAGCAGACCTCCTCATTCATAGGATGCTGGTGAAGGTATACGACCCTCATGATTGCCTATAAGATGGTTCTCCTGGACAGCTCTTACCTCTGGAGTTTAATTCCCCAATATGGCGAACACATCGCAGAGTTCCACTGGAGGAGCCTTGCTGGTCAGCAGGGTTGAGAGGTGCAAAAAGAACCTAGAAAATGCATTGAAGAAGTAGCTTTGTTTGGGATATAATTTCTAAAATAAGTGGTTTAAGGGTTTGATGATAAAAAAAGAAAACAGGATAGTAAAATATTTGTTGAGATTTGGTTTAGATGGGTGATAGGAATAGTGGTCAACTGTTGTCAGGAATTACATGAGTTTACTCTGGTCATAGACTCTATTACTACCACCAAGGTTCCTCTACTTCGTAGTATCAGTCATGTGAGGAAAGTGAATGGTGATTGTCTTGAAATTTAGCAGATTTATATGGTAAACGGAACCTGCCAGATTTTCAAAGTTCGTTGCTCCTGTAATATATGCATTTGGAGAGAAAGAGGATCTGAGAATAAGATTAAGACAGGACTTTTTATTAGTCTACTGGTCTAGAGATAGCTAGAGAAAAAGGTAGGTGAGTTGGATTGAGTGGATTTAGGAACCCACCCTATGTGTACAGCACCACATGTATGCACCTCAGACATAATGTAATTATAGGAACTCTGTAGAGGACAGCAGAAACCATGATTTCATAGATAATAAAGGTTTATCACAAGCATGGGCATTACAAGTGAAAAATAGCTGCAACAGTTCTAAGTTAACATATTAGGGAACTGCATGAAATAAATAATTAGAAAATGAAAAAAAATAAATTTGTATCTGATAAAGAACAAATACTGATGGAATTTACTTAAGAATGTTAAATCACAGTGCATATTGTTTAAACAATGTGAAAAAAGTCAGAATTTGTTAGGAGCCTATAATGAGGTAGACATTTTTTATAAAAAAGAGATTTAAGGTAAGAATTAATAAATAAAAAAAACTATAAGAAAGCATGCAGCCTAGCAGATAAAACAAACTTTGAATCAGAAGAAAAAGGTTCCAATATTCTGAATGAAGAGAATGAGACAGAGAGAAGGTTGGATGATGTGCGGATAGTGAATCATGAAGTGCAGTGGATTAGCAAGGAGGAAGTAAGGATAACGATGAAGAGGATGAAGAATGGAAAGGCTGTTGGTCCGGATGACATACCTGTGGAAGCATGGAGATGTTTAGGTGAAATGGCAGTGGAGTTTTTAACTAGATTGTTTAATGAAATCGTGAGAGGATGCCTGAGGAATGGAGAAAATGTGTTTTGGTGCCGATTTTTAAGAATAAGGGTGATGTGCAGAGCTGTAGTAACTACAGAGGGATTAAACTGATCAGTCACAGCATGAAGTTATGGGAATGAGTAGTGGAAGCTAGGTTAAGAAAGGAGGTGATGATTAGTGATCAGCAGTATGGTTTCATGCCAGGAAATAGCACTACAGATGCGATGTTTGCTCTGAGAGTGTTGATGGAGAAGTACAGAGAAGGTCAGAAGGAGTTGCATTGTGCCTTTGTGGACTTAGAGAAAGCATATGACATGGGGCTTATAGAGGAGTTGTGGTATTGTATGACTAAGTTGAGAGTGTCAGAGAAGTATGTAAGAGTGGTACAGGATATGTACAAGGGTAGTGTGACAGCGGTGAGATCTGTGGTGGGAGTGACGGATGTGTTTAAGGTGGAGGTGGGATTACATCAAGGATCAGCTCTGAGCCCTTTTTTATTTGCAATGGTGATGGACAGGTTGACAGACGAGATCAGACAGGAGTCCCCATGGACTAATGTTTGCCGATGACATTGTGATCTGTAGTGAGAGTAGGGAACAAGTGGAGGAGACCCTGGAGAGGTGGAGATATGCTCTAGAGAGAAGAGGAATGAAGGTCAGCAGGACTAAGGCAGAATATATGTGTGTGAATGAGAGGGAGGATAGAGGAATGGTGAGGATGCAGGGAGTAGAGGTGGTTATGGTGGATTAGTTTAAATACTTGGGATCAACAGTTCAGAGTAATGGTGAGTGTGGAAGAGAGGTGAAGAAGAGAGTACATGCAGGATGAAGTGGGTGGAGAAGAGTGTCAGGAGTGATTTGTGACAGACGAGTACCAGTAAGAGTGAAAGGGAAGGTCTACAAGAGGGTAGTGAGACCAGCTATGTTATATGGGTTGGAGACAGTGGCATTGACAAAATGACAGGAGTCTGGATGTGGCAGAGTTAAAGATGTTAAGATTTGCACTGGGTGTGACGAGGGTGGACAGGATTAGGAATAAGTATATTAGAGGGTCAGCCCAGGTTGGAAGGTTTGGAGACAAAGCCAGAGAGGCAAGATTACATTGGTTTGGACATGAGCTGAGGAGGGATGCAGAGTATAATGTAAAAAAGATGGTAAGGATGAAGCTGCCAGGTAACCAGGAAAAGAGGAAGACCTAAGATAAGGTACATGGATGTGGTGAGAGATGACAATGCAGGTGGTTGGTGTGACAGAGCAAAATGCAGAGGACAGGAAGAAATGGAAACAGATGATCCACTGTGGTGACCCCTAATGGGAGCAGCCAAAAGAAGAAGAAGACAGGGTAAAACCACATACTTAAACTATACATCAGGCACATTTTCGTGGTTATGTAAATTCTGTTGTGACAGTCATGTTCACTCAGTGTAATATTGTGTGTGCTTTTAATACAGTTAACATCTGCAATTTTCCCAATGTAGTTTCATAGCTTAGTTATACTGCATTAAGGATGAAAAACATTAATACACAGGTTTCACATTTAAAGAGTATATATATGGCTTCCAAGTTTATATTATTCTTTTCTGATATTCACGTTACTCCTGATAATAGCTTTTGTGAATGCAATACGGTGCATATGTGCTTGTGTCCTGCCTGTGCGCCCTAAGTTGTGACCGAAAAGGTACTTGGACAAGCCCACCTACCTGGTTACAAATCATAAACAAATTAAATAAATACATTTACAGGTAGCTGTAATAACTGTTGTTAAACAGTAAACTAAGTTAACCACTGGGTACAGACATAAACAGTTGTTCATTCACAGGAAAAACACTTCCAAATAATGCACATATGGTTTACAAAGGACATTTAGGAATCAAATTCTGGTCATTTAGTCCAGCAAGGATAAAATCACTCACTGTAACCCCAGGTATGTTGTACTGCCATGTGCTGTGGTAGTGGTGGTAGGGATATCTGCACTGGAAAAGAAAAGACTCAAAGCAAGCTTACATTTAAAAATCAACTACAAATTTCATACGCTGTTGGAATGTCTTTCCCTTTCGCTATTCTGCACATCAGATTGCTCTATATTTGAACAAATAAAGCAGAGCGTAAAGTAGAGCATTGCACTCATGCTAATATTTGAAAATATAAATCAGTGAACCATATAAAAGTTCATATCAAACATGTCCTGCGAGTAGTTGTATCCTAGTGGTGTAAAACACAAATGCCAGTACTATACTACTCATGGAAACAACAACTAAACATTGATATTCTGCAACTAGCATAACACGGAAATGTACTGCTAAAAGCAGAAGCACCAATACATTTTCCCGCCACTGCCAATGAATAGCTCTGAATCTTCCCACATGTGTCTTCAACTTAGAAAATAAACACAGAGATTGTTCACATGCTAAAGAAAAAGGTAGAACAGAAAATATATAGAAAAACCATCCTGAATGAGCATTACAACATGATAACTGGACTGGTTTAGTAGAGGGATGAAGCCATGACTGCGGTCATGTGCCAGAGTGGGGAGTCATTTGAGTCTTGGAGGAGGAGAGGTCTCAAAACAATTACCAGGCTAGGAGAATGGGATGTCCAAGGAGGCATGGTTATTCTAGGGCTCATGCTAGGCATACAGTCAGAGCCCATACCTCATCACCCACCCAGTCTAATGGTGTTTCATTAGCATGCCAGACTTGTAGGGATAAAAAAAAGCATGGTGCATACAGAGACTAATAATGCCTGCTCCACCTAGCTTCAGCTGGTTGCATTCCCTTCCATTTCCAATCAGCTGGGCTGTCCCATCTGCAGAATAGTAACAAACTAATGCTGCTCTCCACATCTCATTCCCTCCCCTGTTGCAGTCTCAAAACAGTGGTGGACCAGGTTGGAGTGGCAGACCAGTTGTAGGGGATGGTCAAGCTGCAAGCACTGGTACCACCCCCAAAAAGACTTTACAATGCTCCAAAACCTGAGGGATACATTTATAGTTTAAACTAATAAATGTCAAAGATTATTGCCAATAATAAATATAACTTTAAACTACAATTACAGAGAAAATTATTTGGGACTGAACAACTGTCCCAGCACTGCTGCAACTCCTACAAATGAACTTTCACTCTGCATGGTTTAGAGTTAACTCTTAACAAATACTGCTTACTGTAGTGCATAATGTATGCTTAAGACAGGAACAGGTTTTCTCAGACTCATTGCCCCATTCAGAAAGATCGGTATTCTATCATTAAACCTGATACTCTGAGGATTGGCCTGAATAGCATGTTAAACTACAGACTTAAAGTAGTTTATTGGAGTCGCTCAGAAATCAGGCAGCTGCTTTTATGTTTGTGATTGTTTTTTTTTTTTTTTAAATCTGGATTTCCTGTCCTTCTCACTGTAAAACTACAATTTTCCAGCCAAATGACATATGAAACATCACTTTGTCATGTCCATGTGGTTCTTTTCAGATTTTGCAGCATTCAGACTTTGTATCTTTCAAAGAAGTACCCTAAAGAAAGACTGGTGTGCCTTCTCGCTGCTGTTAAAAGGAGTGCTATCACTCAAGTCTCCAACAGCAATCTCTTCCTTACAAACTAATATCAATGTCAGCACCTGACCTAGGTGTCAGGGCAGTGTCCATTCTGAAGTGTATAAACTGGCATTAAAATAACCCTGTCACCCAGAGGAAAGCTATCTTTTAAGCCACCCTCTGTATAGTGTTTTTTGCTTTGCTACCCTTATCAGTTTCCATAGACTTTGTTAAATCCAGTTAAGCGATGCTCAGAATATTGTATTTGGAAGCATGGCAGGTTAACTTAATCACGGTGACATATCAAGAAGGTTATGAAGATGATGATGATATTTTCTTACTTTTCTTGGAATATGAGTAAGCGTAAGCTCAGAGTTGGTATACCTATATATATATATATATATATATATATATATATATATATATATATATATATAGATCTACCTAGAAAACACCAAAAGCGCAAAACACCGACAACGACATGGCCAACACCACAACACCGACAACCTAAATCTCGACAGTGGAATAAAATCATTGAAAAGGAACATAAAATTCCCTTTCAACTGCTAACAGGGGGGATATGCCCCCCCCCCTGCACCCCCCGTAACTTTAATATACCAACTCCGAGATCGCATTACAGTGCAGGAATGGAAATCTTTCCATTCCGCACTATGCCGGTTCTGCATTGTCGGCATTCCGAATGTTCAACACGCCAGAATGCCGACAATATATATATATATATATATATATATATATATATATATATATATATAAAACCTGTGGGTATGGTGACTGACAGGGGTTGTGTCTCCCTATAAAAAGTTTTTGTTTGTTTTATGACCTTGGGGTAGTTGCTGTCTTTCTTTGTGATTTCCCAAAATTTTAAATGATTTGGGGTTGATTCATCTTGTGCTGAATGAACAACCGTGACTATTCGTAGTAGATTCCCCTCCTCCTCTTTTATCATCTCCCACATTTAAGTATATGAATGGCCTTATCTTGTACTGATTTTATTTATATTCTTTAGAATGGATCTCTGCCAAGTCACTGCTTTATGCTTACATATTTCCATAATATTATGCTATTTTGGAGATGGTATCTGCAATGTTACTGGAACTTCCCTTAATACTTCACATTCAATCTTCCTACCCTCTGTACTGAAGGAGAAATTGTAGCTGCCTGCTGCACCTGGACATAACTCATTTTCCTCTCGCATCAACTCTTGTTAGCACTTTCTGAAGATGTTTACTAAACTTCATATCATCCAAGAGGAACATCCCCAAGTGCATTTCAACATTTATTAAGGTTCATCCTAGGTTTTGTTTTCATCATTTGTAGTTTGAGACTTTTGTGCATGTTTCTACAAATTGCTGATATGCCTAGATACAACATACTATATAGTTCTATAAACAAGCTAAACCTTGCATATATTCAATTGGAAAACCAGAACCCTATGTGCAAAATATATTACAATGCATTCTGAGTACATAACCCACACATTTTGGCCTTGTTACTTAGTGTTTCCTTCCAATTATAGTACTTACTGCTAAAGCTGATACCCCCTAATGAAAGGCTTGTATAAGTCTAAAAACATAATAGCTATATTATAAAACGTATGTTGGTCTAACAAAAGGTACTGCATTACTTATGTGCTCCAGGAAGCATATAGCATAGTGGTAATGTGTTTTTTTTCCCATAGAACAGCATTTCATACAATGCGTCCCTTCCATACTAAAAGAAACTGAAGTCAGAAAAATCCAATACATATTAGAAAGCAATTATAGCTATACAGGAAAGTTACTCAGACTTTCCACTCTCTCAGACATATGGTGGAGGTATACCACGTAGAAGGAAGTGACTTCAGGAGAAACTGCCTTGTAGCATCTGACACTGCGATGCCATACATGAGTTATCAGTACAGCCCAAGAGTAACAAACAAATTTCACATGTTGGAGCTTTTGAACAGTCACAGAGTGTCAGTAGGAGAGACAGTGTCAGCAATACGTTACTGATTGACAGCATTTGATAACCAAGTGACTTAATTTTGCCTGTAGATCTTTTACAGAGGTGAGACCCTGAGTGAATCATCAGTGCTACAGAAAATGCTAGGGAACCATTGTAATTTACTACCGAGTAATGGTGTACAATATAACTGTACTTGTATGGTCAGTGACAGAGGCACATGACTAACCCATATATCTACACAAATGTTCCCACTGTTTCTAGATGATTCATATAGGAATTTACATTACACTGGAACATGAGCACAGCAAACTTATACATATGAAAATATAAAAAGACATGCCATACCTAGATAGGACAGTACAAATCTGGCAATGATATACAAAGTCAAGAAACATAAAGAAGCAATCACATAAAATACTCTCCATTGCAGATGCATTATTGAATGCAGTGATTTACAGTTTATTAATGAATGAAACAGACAGAGTTTACAGAGGAAGGGAAGGTAACAACTGGCATGCTGGACACAGAGGTGACTTGATAGACTAGAAGGGGGAAGTGGAATATGGGAAAAGATGCATCTAAAGTTATAGGAGAAAAACATTGATGGTTTAGGTACCAAAAGCTCAGATACAAACTGCTAAAAGTGAGGAATGAGCTAAGTTTGCTCATGAATGTTGCATACCTCAGTGATGTAGTGATTCCCAATGGTAAGAAGTTCAAGGAGCTAAGAGATGCAATGCTAAAGGCCACATCCATGATTTACTCACTTTGTAAGCACTGATGGGGGTGGGATTGCTGTTCTCCAGCAAGGGAGCATTATTCAAGAAGTCAAACTAGATGCCTGCAAGGGTCACTTAACAGCCTGTACCTAGCTGGAATATGTAGGAATGTATGATGCTATTGAAGACCTGGTCATTGTATAACTAGGGACATGGAGCAATACTTCCTCTTATCAGATCAGGGAGTTAAAATGGCTGGATTTTGGTATGGTGTAGTATGGTATTGTAGTAATAGTACAGAATGATCAGTTTTTGCCAGTCCATTTGAATCAGGGTGGGGAGCGATGTCCTTGTTATGAAATGATCTGCAATAGCAGAGCATTTGCCAATCTGACCACAGATTAAAATAAAGAGAATGTCATACACTGAAGAAAGCTTCTTGTATTTTTTTTTTCTTTCTTTTTTTTTTAATCAGAGTCATTGGGGTTGTGATGGGATGGTAAGGTGGTAAGAACTGTCAGCTTGACCATCTAACCCTCTTAACTCCTCCCCTGTCCAATTCATTTAGCTATCCTGTTTGTATGAAATGGGGATATCACTAGGAATGAGCTGGCTGTCAGCTGGTCATTATTCATAGGTGTTAGGAATCATTTCTATATACAGAAAACAGCCTCCCCTATCTTCTCACATAACTAACAGTTTCCCTTCCTCACACAAGTTAAAACAGCTTCTTGCTTTACACAAAGTACTTCTTTACTGCAGACTTTTGGGCAGAGAGAAGCCCTGAATGCTGAGCAGATGACCTGAATTTGATTAGTTGTACAGATGTTGCAAGACACTGCTGGGATGTGATAGGTTTCAATGGCTGATAGTAGGTCATCTATCCTGTGATGAGGGAGTAGTTCAGGTTGGCCTAATGGTGAGTTGTTTGCTTTACAGACAAAAGGTGTAGTGTTTGATTCTCACATGAGGTAATTGGATAGGCTTAAAATGGTCCACAAAAGCAGTTAGCCTAGTACTAATCTATGAACCAATGAACCTAAGTTATGCCAAGGGATTTCCATAAGACATTGATGAGACCTCCATATGCACTGGGACTCAGAAGTATGAACTGTGACAAAAATGCTATAGTTTAGATGAGCCATATGTGTGCGTGGATGTAAATGCCTGTACTGGATGAAGTACAATAGGGCATTACAGCCTACTAACGCCCACTAACTACCAACAGAGGAGGTTTTGAAGTAAAATTTGAAAACCTCAAGCTAGCCACAAATAATGCCCTGCCAGCAGCAAACTATCAACCCCAGTGCTGCCTGTAAACAGAGAATGATTTTGTTGAGGCAGATACCATGAATAAGAAAGTTTTTCTCTTGGTATAATGTGGGTTGCTGTGGACAGATGGAAATGAATGTGCAAATACAGCACTACATTTTGAAGGGCCTAAAAGAGGATAGTACAAAAATGCAAATTGTTATCTGTGCCCATGGTCATGTTTCCACATACACTTGCACAACATATACTGTGTAGTGAATGACAAGCCCCCCTCTGCTTTGATCCAGTCACACTAGCAGTCTTACCTCAGCCCTTCAACATCCTGAGATGGACAAGCTGGACACAGTCTCAAACTATCATTGCTCTCTTTCTGATAACTTTTCAAATACCAGATGCACTATGTAAGCTCAGACTATTAGAACTGCATATAGGGCTCTATCCCTTTGCACTAGACAGGCATTGTATTATTTCTATTCTTACAACATTGAAATCTGCCACACAAGAGGTTTTTTTTTTGTGGGGGGGGGATCTTAAAGCACATTCGTTCCTCAAACCAGTATTTAACTGTAGGAAGGCCTTTGTATAGATTTGTCACATACACTTGTGAAAGTAGTGTAGAAGAGAATGTCACAACTTTCTGAATGATGTTTGGAATGCAGTCATTACTATGGAGATAATTCACATTGGTTGTGAATGACATGGCAGTTCTAGTGAGCCTTTGAGGTCAACCAGCAGAAGGAATATCTGGCAAGAATTTACTCACAACTTAATCAAAGCTGATTTGAACAAACTGGGTCGGCTGAGTGGAGAGAGATTGGTCTTGGAGCTACAATAATTAGGAGGAACATTAGGTATGGCAAAATGAATGGGAGTGATGGATGCCTTTACCTGTCCGTATGAATTTTTGTTAATCTCTGCCTGTTCAGGAAATGTATGTTTACAATACCTGCCATAATGAGGGTGCAACCTAAGACAGTGCTGTCTCTGTTCACCCTTTTTGATTTAATTGGCAACAAAACAAACAAACCAACAAACAAAAAAAAAACTTTTGAACAACTTAAATGTTTGGTTTCCTAGCTTAAGACCATATGAAATAAAGAGGAAAAACTGGTGTTGATTATACCAACACTCTTTGAAAAAGTGAGAAAGATCATAGCCATAGCTTTCCCACCACATAAAGAACATAGTCAGTTATTTTGGTCCTTCTGTTTCCACAACAAGGTCTCAAGCCATGTTGTTAACCAAACACTGAGCCCTTGAGACATTAATTTCAATCATTTTCTTTAGTGAAATTTTTTCTACAATATTCTTTCAGGTGAGAACTTGATGTTGATAGATTGGTAATTAGGGGTACATTTAACCATAAAACAGATTTGCAAGAAGATGGCACTGGATTCAAAGTGACATGTTTCTGATATGAGTCTATCAGTAAAAGAGGAAGGAGAGTTTACCATGTGATCATTTTCAGAAACTTGAAGGGTCATCAGGTGGCATAGGCAGAGAAGTGATGAGCTGAGTTTTTGGCCTACTGAAATATGCTGCAGAAGCAATTAAACATTTTCTGGCCTTTAATGGGATTAAAAACTCATCTAGGTTTATATTCACATCAATGTCAACATTTTAAAATGAATTAGGTCTTTACATGAGATTTATGCTTTGGGGAAAGTCTAAACTTCTGGTGTTCTTGAAATACTTTGTTTTTGTCACATAGATTGGTATTTATCATTTTCTAGCTCCTTCTGAGAAATAGGTTGGTTATTTATAGTTTCTTTGGCAAATGAACAGATTATGACATACCAAAATGCACAGCAGTAACCCCTGCCTTGGCAATAACCTCCAGAGAAATACTAGCATAGTTTTTACTCACTTAAAGACATAAACTTGTTTAATAAGTTCTCATTCTAACAAATAACAGTGGTTCCACTATTTAAGCATTTTGCTGGGGGAGGAGGTCACAGCCATTCACATCCTTGCTACTTAAATATGTTGACTCTTAGACCACTGTACCTCAGCAAAGGGAGAGTTCTGTAAGATATCACAATTAAGACATAAAGCTACTGAAATCCTTACTCTTCTGAGGATCACTATCACAGTCTTTAGATTGTCACTAGGAATCTGTTTTGTACAATATTTTAAAAGATTTCACAGTATATAGAAAACCATTGTAAGGAAGAACAGGTTAGGTTTAATTGCTTGAGTACCTGCCATTCTAGTTTTTTCATCCTGTTAATCAGCTTGTCCCTGTCTAAACCAGTGCAGACCTCCATGTTGCGTTCAAATCTGTATAATCACTGTTTCTTTACTGTCAGTCACTATACCCATTCACATTTGTAACCCTTTCCCATTAATACATTAGAAATTCCAAATGATTCAGGACTTCAACGGGTGTTTTACTTGAGAAAACGATTGTATCCTCTAGTAAAGGGACAATGTAAAAAAGAAGCAAGTTATCTACATTGCCCTTAGTCTTGGTGGTCAGCCTAGCAGGGTACAAATTTTGTTGCGGGATAAGGTCAGAACCGGGTACAGTTGTGGTTCTTTGTGGATTTGGGGCATTCCTGTTTGGGTTAGAGTTTCCAGTGGGAAGGCATTCTGAGAGAACCTCGTACAAAACTTTTTGTCAAGTCTGAGACTAAAGTAAAGGCAGACAATAGTTAAGACCTGGTACTGCTGAGCTTATTTTTGGCATGGATGATCTCTCACATCCATTGTCTAGTTTGTGCTGTTCTTTGACACTATAGAATGTTTTAACTGCATTAAGTTTGCTTGGGAACATTTTATACTACTAGTTATATTGATGCCTCCTGATTAAAATTAGCATGATGAGCCCATGGATTATGTTATTCTTCTTAGAACCTTCTGATTTCTTTATTCTTGCTATGGTTTCCCAAAATCATTTCTGCTATGACACATTGACTTTCCTAAATTTAACTGGAAGTTGAGCAACCAGAGCAAGGTGACAGAAGAAAGTGGGCGATGCAGCCATGAAAGGGAAGACAAGGAAAGTGAGACCAAAGATGGAACGAGTGGTGACAAGTGATAAGGAGGGTTCTGGTTCTTACAGACTTTATCACAAAGGGACTCATGAGTCTACATAAGTGAGAAAACAGGTAGTAGATTTCAACAAAACTGGTCTTTGAGATAACAGTGAGTAAAATTTAAGCAAAGGTAATCAATGTAATTGCCCAACAGGGAGGATTGGACACATGTTGTCTTGGCTGTACACAGCAATGATCTGTTAGAAGAGACAGATTGAGGTGGTAAAAAGCAATGCCAGGGAGGGAGCAGAGAAATGCCTGGAGAGTGAGTTGAAGGTAATATCCTCAAAAGTATTATCTGTCCCAGCAGCCAGCACATTCAGAAAGAGCAAATTTGGGAATATAATGACAGCTGCAGCAGTGGACAAGAAAAATCATTAGGATGGTGGATTATGGAGGAAATTAGGCATTGAAACCAGATTTTCACAATGAACAGGCTCTGCCTTAATCCAGAAGGAACAATGATGCTTAGTGTCAGCTGCAAAGATACCTCTTAATGTTTGTGTTTTAAATTATGATAGAAGTGAGGGAAAATAGCTATTTAGGTAGTAGGCAGAAGGTAAAAAGAGATGCAGAACATAGAACAGGAACAAACAGTGGTGACTGCAAATGTGGCTGGGTAGAAGTACTTTGCAAAACAAGATGTCAGAGGAGGAAAAAGGGGATGCTGCAAGCAGTTCTGCATGAGGACATGGTGGTACCATGCTGATATCCAGAAACATAATCTAATGATGAAGGAGTGGTGAAAGATGACAGAGAAGAAGATGGGGGGGGGGGGGTGCAGTAGCAAGCTATATGAAGGATGCCATCAGATGTGATGTCAGTGAAGAGAAAGAACATACAAGCATGAATAGACAAGGATGCAGGCAGTTTTGGTAGATAGTTAAGTGTCCTAACATTTAAGGTAGTGGATGGAGGGGAGAGAGATGATGGGCTGATATAATGTGTCATGCACCACACGCAACTAAATAGGAGGATTAGAAAATGAAGGAGAGAATAAGAAATGGGATGTAAATGCATTATTATAGATACTCTCTGTGCTTTCATTAAGCATGACAGCACAAACATTTAATAAAGAAATGTTTAGTATGAAGTAGCTTAAAAACCAGACCAAGGAATCCCAAAACAGGATTAATGCTCGAAAACTATCGAAGGAAATCACTGAAGAGGGTCACATAAAAACACACTCTTTAGTGATGATAAAAACACAAAACCAAGAATGTTGAGCACAATACAATAAAAGGACATGTACTTTTGTCCCTAAAATACTCAGGAATTCATCAGAACAATAAATAATCTAATTACTCTAACAATATATATAAAAATAAAAATTATATCACGACTTATTTCCACCAATCAACTAACACACAATTAAGTAACAAACAGATAGTCGAAATTTGTAGATAGACAAATCAGAATTGAAAATAGTATTAAGCAATCCAGGATTATAACTAAAAAACTTCATTGTGAAAATCTTGATATTATTAATGCTATTAATGCTTGTTCGCATATTGATATTAGCCACTTAAGTAAAATATGAAAAAATTAAAAAAAATCTGTGTACAAAAATGTATATACCACCTTTCCATGCCTCTGTGTGTGTACATACCTTATTAAATAAACTAAGCTTATATAAAGTTTGCCTGTCACTAACTATACAAGGCCTAATATAGAAAAGGCTTTGATTGTGAAAAATAAAGTGGCATTCGTTCTGACACTCTGCTATGATTTTTAATGCTTAGAGGCTGAGATGTATGTTAATTTCTGCACTACTGAGCTGTCTTATTTAGTGAAATAAACAACATAAACATTTACTTGGAATTAACATGTCATGCTGTGAAATTCTAATCAGAGATGGCAGAACATGTAATAAATAATGAAGTAATAGTTTTGAAGTTTTCATGCATTTTTGGTGACATGGTGTGACAGACAGGTAAAGCTGCAATGTAGCAACATGTTAATATAACAAAAGAACCAAATAGTATGTCATATTTGAGCTATTAAGAAATGATATGCATAGTTCAGGGTAATACTGTACCAGATGTACATGTTAAAAAACATCTGATTACATCAGTTTTAATGCTGCAGTTTTGCTTGACAATAGTACTTTACATGCAATGCTGGGTTGCTTAACAATAACACTTTAGTTGTGACGTAACACTTCAGCTGTGATGTAACACTTCTGCTCTTGTGCTATTGAACTTTTAAGCACTACTTGTAACAATGGAGTGCTTGACTGGCAGCTGAAGGGATAGTATTTTAACAGTATCAGTGAGGAGAAAAATAAAGCCAAGAGTTACATATCAGAAGAACCAAGGGAGTAACTGGTAGCCCATGTCAAGATGACCCAGATTAGCTCTGATACAAAACTGTGATCCTTCAAGATATGGGGCTGTAAAATATGAGGCCTATTATATGCAATGGGGAGGAGAAGATTTGTTGCATTCAAGGTGAGGTCACTAAGGTTCAAATGCTTCACTGAATAGTCGAAGGATATGTGACAAGATGGATGTGAGATTGCAGTGTTCCACAAATGTCTGCTGTGCAAGGCCTGAGTGACTACAATCCAGGCAAAAAGATGCAAGTATGCTGACAGACACAAGCATTTCATGAATTAGTTACTCGCATGGGTATAGACAATAAATGGACCTTAATAATCTGTCAGCAAACCTGCATCTAACAAAATCAAAGAGATCAATTTAAAAAAGTCCATTGACACATGTCCTATAGGATGCTGAATGAAAATATAAGGCACAATACCCACTGTGTGAATGAGAACTTTTGACTTAAAAAAATCAAACCAGAATAATTTCCCTCTTACACAGTTATGAAGCCGAATAAATTAGAAATTAACACCAGTTAGAAAACATCACACATGAGCACTTGTGCCAAATATTCAGTTAAAATATTTTCAAAACCATTTTGCTTCCAGTCCTGACTATAATTATCCTTTAAACCATGAGCGTGGTATATAGTTGCTGCATTTTTCTACTTCAATTAAAATGATGTCTTGGCTGCCTCTTTTGTGCAGAGGGTTGAAGCCTTGACTGGAAGCAAAGGGAACTAGGACTGATTATCAGCTGTACGTCTTGAGGAGTGTCTGGGGGAACAGGAAAACCTGGTATTTCACTGGCTTATTTTGCTGGCTTACCTCTCCTATTTGTACTGCCACTCTCTCTCTATTGATAGAGACCAGGAGGGATTACAACATGTACCATACCAAAATTGTGCAATCCACACACAGCCACCTAGAAGATACCACTGCTGTGCAACTGTTCATTGTGTATATGGAACGGGGATGGGGAAGGAAATATGCAAAAAAAAGTTCTGCCCTAGAAGACTGGGAGACAGAGAAAGTCAGAGTGATATGAAAGCAGTAATTCATTCCACAGTTAAGTTTATAAAAATGAAGAGGATATAAATGGATATTAATAACAGCAAGCATGTGTGTGGGTGGGGTGGTGTACATTTTTATGGGGGTCTATGATTCCATGTATAAGAGATGCTCCACATGTGCGTGCTTTGCCTGTATCCCTTACCACTTCCAAAAATATTAGCATTCTATTCTGAAACAAGCTAAATACCGAAATCTGCCAAATAATTCTTGTTAGCTATAACATCAACTAATTTTCTGCAGTCCTTAGAGAAGTGTATACCTTAGCTTCCTGTACCTATTTTGAACTGTTAACACATTTTCTCATCACCGCCCCTATTTTTAACCATTTTTCATGACTGGACCCTATTTGTATTACTTTGCATAATGGCATAGAAGGCCACATCTTCCATGTCCATCAGCATATGTATTTTTTTCATTTGCAGGCCCCAGCCTTTGTATCCTGTCAAACACTATAGTGGGACATCTGTGGTTTCCAGCTGGAAGTAAGAAGAGTAACATTATCCAGGTATGCCACAACCCCCCCCCAAAAAAAACTTCAATACTAGCTTACATCGCAATACAAACAACTCTGGAAAAAGGCT
>NC_056751.1:214614902-214695694 GCF_019279795.1 Protopterus annectens
ATGTATATGTGTGGTGCGTGTTTGTTGTGTGTGTGTGTGTGTGTGTGTGTGTGTGTGTGCACGCATGTGTGTGTGTGTGTGTGTGTGTGTGTGTGTGTGTGTGTGTGTGTGTGTGTGTGTGTATGTGTGTGTGTGTGGGTGGATGGGTGTGCATGTTTGTGTGTGTTTATGTAGGTATGTGTATTTGTGTTCTTTTTCACTTCATTGAGGTAACCAGGAAATGACCATGTGGGAACTGTACAATTGCTATGATGCCATTTTTAAGGCTCTTGCATTGCTCACTAACTGAACATGACAGCATCATTTTTAGCTAGCAATATGGGTTAGAGGTTTAACTTTAAGTAAAATGAAAGCGTGGTCCAGCCTTAACCTTTTTGAGGCCCCAAGCAATTTTGAACCCGTACCCCACCCTAGTAGGAATTATACTGACAATGCACTAATGTCTCATCCTACTACCTCATCCACAATCATCCTCTCCAACTCCACCAGCCTAGGTCTGCTACACTTTACTGTCATCATCAACCTTTTCTCTACTAGAACTACAGAACCTTTTTCTTCATCACTAGTTCTTATTCCTCTTTACTTTAGTTGACTCAAGTTGTTTTTCTGGCAAACAATGAGTGGTGAATATGACTTTACTTGCATCCCTGCAGACATTTGTCCCACACCAAGATCACTCATTTTGCATAAACCATGGCAGATTATAACTGGGGTAAATGTGGCTAGCCACCAAGGGCCATTGTGTTCTGGAATGCTCAATGCCAACCATTCAGTATACTCCCTGGATTGTCTATGTAAAATGGAAAGGGGTAGATTTATGCACTTTTTAATTGTGAAGTCCTCCCGCCCTTTGTGAACTAAACCATGTAATGTGAGGTTGGCATAATGGCTAATGTGATTACTTTACAAATAACAGACGCAGGGTTTGATTCTCATGTGGGGTAATTGGGTAGACTTAAAAAGACTTAGAAGGGCAGTTGGTCGACTACTAACCTATGAATTATCACATTCACACACTCATAAAACCTTTTATGTCACCTCGACTGTTTGTTCTTTAAAAGGAGATTTTGAAGCTGACTTCCCAAAAAGATAGAAGGTCTAGAATGTATTTGTTTATTTGAATTTGTTTACCAGGGTAGATTGCTGATCACTTCTGACAATATTCATCTTAGCCTAGAGTTAGTATGCATACATCACTGGATGAATGTACAAAGGTACATATGACAGAAGATTAAATAACAAAACATTTCAATAAAACAAAGGAAATTATTATATATACAAAGGTTTCTAAACATGGTGTTATTGAGTGGCAGGAGATGCTGGAGATGAGGCATAGAAAAAGGAAAGCTAGCATGGCAAAGGAAAGCACATCTTGAGAATGTCTTGTGGACAAGAACTGAAATGTCCACTACATAAAACAAGTAAGAGAATTGTTTGTCTACTTAAGCACTTCACTGAATGAAAACTTACTGAACAAATCTGAATGAACACATTCTTCACTGAAAACTCAATTCAGAGAATCAGAGAATCACATTTGACTAACAATTTGTATTGCACCAAACTTTACTTAAAAATGTGTTTTTCATTTTTTAGTGGAGTAGGCCTCAGTGTACCACCCATGTGGAGGACTTTGCCTCCATAAACCCCACTTAGGTACTCACAGTTACACAACACAGGAAAAAAAAGAGAAGAAACACACATACTGAATAACTGCTAATGCACAAACACATTTCATAGAAAACTTCATTAGAGCAAACATACCTTCATTTCTTTTTGTTTGGAAGGTGACACTCCCTTGCTTAAATATACACCACAATTACACAACAGTTACATAAAATTAATCACTACTTCTTTACAATTTACTGTCAATCATAATATAGTCAAATGAGTTTTCAGTCAAATTTATTTTCAATCAAAATTGCTCAGCCAGTTGTGGTTCAGCAAAATGTGATTCAATCAAAACAACGTCTACCTTACAACATATGCTGTGTGCCATTTATACCAGGCTGCAAAAGGACAGCAAGCTTGAAACCCTATGTTTGCATGGTACCTTTTCACTTTGGACTAACCAAATTGTGTTTTTTCAATAAAGAAGACATGGACTGCAATTTTACTGGCAGTAGAAAGGTAGTCTGGTCTGTCTGAGTTGGGAAGCACAAAGGGATGCTTTATGTGAGATCATTTCATTGTCCAGAAGGCTTTTTAGTTGGGCTGGTCACTTTTCTTTGAGTCTATAAATTCCAATACTAGTCAAGCAGTGGCATTTAGCAGTGTCTTGTGTAAATGTAGGCACTTAGAAACACATTTTTGCATATTAAAATTCCTCTGTAACTTTATTTATTCTCTATTGCACAAATAACTTGTTTGTGCACTGAAGGGCACTGCTGCATGACTTTAGTTATGCATGTCCTAGTTCTAGTTTCTATCCTCACAGTGTCCAAGTTAGCTTGCTGTACCACCCCCTTGTAGTTCATCTAAAAAAGACCTGACACCATGGATGGATACTTTCTCAATTCCTCCACAGCCAGCTTGGTAGATATGGGCATCCTGAGACAATGCAGGAATTTTCTAGTGTTCATAACAACCACCTAATCCTTAGAGAAATTGATATAGTATGTGAAAGATGTAATTAATTACACAATGTCAATGAAAGCAAGACTGTCACACAAAAGCACTCAAAATAACATTCAGGTTGTTGATAATGTCAGCATTCCACATACCATCCATAGTACTTAACAAACATGAGGCCCAATATATTCTGCGGCACTTAAAAGCAGTCATCCTTAACCCCAAAGACCCCTAGATATTTATCCTAAAAAAACAATCCTTTGCGACCCAAAAAGTACTCCACCAAAACAACACATACAGCCATGGCCTTTGGATCCCCTACTACAAAGCCCATTAGGCAAGACAGCTCAGAGGGGACTCCACTGTGATGCCCTCCTCATCAGATTAAAAAAAAAATAAAAAACACAGTCAGTTGTCTATGAGGGAACAGGATTCAATACATCACTTATGCACTCAAGTCATTAGACCACAGGTACCAGTATGGTTCAGTCATAGTTTATGTGGGTTTTAAATGACCTGAGGTATATCTCCATGGACTGTACAAAGAAAGATATCACAGAGGTCTCGGACTATATGTTCTGGGTATTCTACCTTCACAAAGGATAATACCACATTATGAACAAAAGATGGTTGATTTCAATAATTGGCTTAGTTTCTGGTGTCATTTCAAGGGGGTACAATATTTTTCAGCATGGGAGGATATGGTCAACAGACCACTTTGCTTTGTCAAGGATGGTCTGCACCTGTGCCCTCTAGGCACTTGAATATTGGCTAAAATATCACTTTCCCTACTGTTCCTTTTTTAGGCAATGCCAAACTGACAAACCTTCCTTTACCTAAACCAATCCAAGGGAATCTAAAGGTATTTCTTGTCAATGAAAGGAGCCTAAAGAAGAAACTTCACTCACAACCTGGAGAATGTGGACATCTGTGCAGTTACTGAGACATGGTTTAAAACTGAGGAGAGCATCCTTGCAGTGCAGAATTGCAATGCCTTACACTCATTCAGGCCAACTACATACCATACAGGAAGAGACCAAAGGTGGAGGTGTCTCAATCTATAGCATTAAACTCACCTCAATATTAGTCAAACAGGATGATGTGCTTGAGCTTCTCTATGTCCAAATTTCTGCAAGAAAAGTCTAATATCTTATCCTTACAAACTATAGGTCACCCTCTATGACCCAAAAAACCCATAACTCATATTTGGACCTACTGGATGCCCTCACCATTCAGCCCAATACCATATTAATGAGTAACTTCAACTACCCCCACAATAAACTAGGGTACGTACATGACACAAAACTTACAGACACAGAGATTCCTGAACATTGTAAACACCATCTCCTTGGTCCAGATCATCCATACGTCCATTATAGTTGCAAGTATAGTTGACCTGGTACTCACAAACATGGGAGAGTGCTCTTCCCCCAAGTTTAGTGTCCTCTCCAGTAAGGTCAAACCACAAAGCTGTCTTCTTCATAATAAAAATCAATTCTGAGATTCTGGCTAACACTGTAACATTTAGGAACTATTTTAAGGCAAATTTCCTACTACTGAGGGATAACCACATCAAAATTTCAACCCCCAAACTCTAAGAACACAGCTCCCTGTCAAGAATTGCTCACAGAAACCTTGTACAATCATGTCAATAAATGTATAGTGATAGCAATGCCTAATAGAAATAAGCCCAGAACTAACTCAAAAAGAAACCACCCTGGTAGAAACCAAACATAAAATAGTTGGACAACAAAAGAAAAAAGGTCAACAGTAGCAAGTGATACACCCAGTATGATAAAAACACTCTCAACAAGCTAAGCAAACAACTAAGTAGGCAAATTAAATCTACTAAAGCCAAATTTGAGATAGCAACAGCCTCACAGGCAAAGGACAACCACAATGCTTTCTTTGGCTGTGTCTGAAACTTCAAACACAGCACACAGCAGTGCGCAGAACTGACTGTAAATGGAGCCACCTACTCAAAGCCAGAAGATATAGCAAATCTGCTGTCCAGCAAATTCAGCCCCAGTTTTATCCCTTCTCTCCTCTGGCTTCCTCCCAGGACATACCATCAAACAACCCCCCCCCCCAGCTATTACTAGGGATCAAGTCCTAGATGCGCTCTCCAAGGCCAAAAACACTGCATTGGTGGGCCCTGATAATATTCTAGTATGCCTCCTGAATAGTCTGAAATATGACCTATTAGGACCCCTGGAGTGACTGTTTAACCAAAGCCTCCAGACAGTCTTAGTGCCATTTGAATGGAGAACTGCATCAGGCATCACTCTATACAATGGCAGGTCATCAACACTCCACAAAACACCCTATAGATCCATACGTATGACTAGTCTCATATACCAAACCGTGGAAAGAATTATGATGGGAATAATTAATAAGGACATAGAAAAACCTTCAGACACAGGATCCAACCCACTTTTGTTTCTTCAAGAGCAGAGAATGCATACACAAGCTGGTGGACCTCTTTGAGAAGATCACAAAGGCAACTGATGAGTGCAAATGGTGCATATTGCCTTCCTTGGTCTGGCTAAGGCATTTTTGACAATACCCAACTTGAGCATTGTAAAGATACTCATGGATATAGGCATGAAACCCTATGTTATGAGACAGATAGCCAGCTGGCTATTATCTAAAACCCAGGAAGTTAGGATAAGGAGACCACCTCCACAAAGAGATTGGTCACTAGTAGAGTCCTTCAGGGCTCTGTGTCAGGTCCTCTCCTTTTTGGCATCTAATTCCCAGAAGTCAATGCCAATGTTAAAGGCCTCTGGCTGACCAAGTTTGCAGATGACTGCAGGCTAGAGCAGTTGTAGAATTACCCCAAGACACTAACATCATACAGGAAGGACCAACAGAGACACATGGATGGTGTGAATGCCACAGCTTAAAACTCAGTGCCAGGAAATGCTTAATAGTACCTTTTGAGAAGTCATCCACCCTAAGAAATTACCTCATTGATAACACATCCCTTAGAGTTGAACCAGTTGTCAGGCATTTGTGTACATGTGTAGGCAGTAACCTGGCTTCCAGCTAACTTGTGTCTAAGGTAGTAAGGAAATCCTGTCCTATTCAGATCACCTCAAAGCCCTATTTTGTACTCTCTTTCCTACAGACTGTTGAGAGTTCATCTATGCCTGGCATACAAGACATCCTTGTATCCCATTCTTATGGACATTTTGCATATCCACAAAATGAATAGCACCAGAATTACTTGTTCTAGAGATTTATGCTATGATTGCGGCATAAATAGGACACTTTGGAAGGACAGGTATGTGTCTCAGAGAATTCTCTTCTGTGGAACTGGCTTCGCTTCCATGTGAAGCAGAGTTCCACTCCAACCCTATTCAGGAGAAACCTGAACCAGTGGATGGCAAATTGGAAATACAACCCAAGTCTAGCAAGTTTGTAATGGACAGAGAGAGCCTGTAAATCTTGCCCTAGCCTACATTTGCCCCTTAAAACTAAATAAAATGAAAATAAGCTGGTGGCTGCAAAGTACTCTACAAAAAAGACAGTTTTATTACTAGCCTTCAGAGATAACTTATCTAATTTCATATTAATAGTTGCAAACGTGTGAACATTTGCTTATAATTTTTTGTTAACAGCACCTGATTCCTTTTATGCATCAAGATTAAGTCTTTAAAAATTTTTAAAAAGTGTTTAATAGAGAGGACCCATACGTTACTCTACATGCATTGTTTACCTGTGTTAGGTTGCCGTATAGGACCTCTTTACTTTGAATGCTTTTTAGTGTTTTGAAGTCTAATTCAAATAGAGTTGCTTTTAAAATGTTTTCACTTTTTGAATGTTCCTTAGCAAATAATGTGTTGACAATGTGTTTTTACAGATGAATTTAATATTCTGTGTTTTAACAATGTGTAACTTTAGGTGTCCAATTCTATAATTGATTCAAACATGTGACTAGGTTTACATTGGTATATATGACTATGGATTCAAAGTGTTAGTTTGTCTGATGAAGTTTTACTCAACAAAGTAAGGCAAAAGCGCTTACTTCATTTGTTTGGGAGTAATAAAACTATCTTTTTGTGGAGTACTTTGCAGCCAGTGGCTTATTTTCATTTTACATTTGCCCCTTAAACTAGCCTATAAGACACATAAACTAGAAGGATATAATTAGGATTCTTAGCTAGTCTTATAAATGCCCCCATGGTTGTTAGCTTAGTATACACCTATGAAACTATTGAAGTAAAATGAATCCTCCTCAGAAATGAGCTTTAGCATTCATTGCAGGCTAAGAGACATGTTTCTATTAATGCTAGGACAGCGCCATTCATCTGTCTATGAAATCTGACAGTGCTGTTCGCTGCTTTACCTGATCCTTTCCACAGAGTGATATTACTAAAATGACAATACATCTGAAGAGTAGCTTACATATGCAACAATGTCCTAGAGACCAACTACTTGATTCATTGCAGAAAACCTTCACTGAAACTCTCTAAAAAAACTAGTTATTACCACAAAAGTGCTATACTAAAGCATCACAATCACTGCAGCTGTTTTGAATAATATTTTAATTACTTTTACCCCACAAAAGCTATCACAGGATAGCTGCCATAATGATGAAATTTTATTTTTCATAGATTTTCAACTACACTAGATTATGTTAGAGTTGTATTTAATCTGTCCTCTAAACTGAAGACTCTTTCCCCTTTCACTGTACTCGTGCACACTGCTGGTCCCCCCTCCCCATTTTTCTCTTCCTATTGTACTCTTAGGTCAATTACTTAAAACTACTTTCTCTTGGAAAAAGTTTAACTATGTACCTGCAGCCGATACTACAATTGTTTTTCCCTATAGAAGTGGTGGTCCTTTTCACCACACTGCGCTAGATTAGTAGCATAAGATTTGTAGTTATTGGGAAGATACTGAACTACACTGACCTGGAATTGACTTAGCTTGGTTTTCCTGTTTTTTTTTTTTTTTTTAGCAGCTGACCTAGTCGAGTTTTTCTGACTCACAGCCTTGTATTACTTTGTGTTTACCCCCCTCCCCCACATTGAACCTGCACATCTCCCTCCCACACCTGCTTAATTACAGATTATAAAAAAACCTGATGTAGAGAGGCACCATCTTTTGACTTAGCTTTTCTGCCTTGCTTCATAGGAATCACCAGTTGTGTGCTCACATGTAAGTACTACCTGGTATTGTTTTTGTTTGTGATTCTTATTGCTATTTTTGTAAAGTTCATCCTAAGGGGATCTTGTAGTGCTTCTGTAACCACTCTGCCTCCCCAAGAACTAACATTAAATGTGTATGTACCCTATTGTAAAATAAAAATACTTCCTATACCTACCACTGTTGTATATTAACCCTGTGTGCATTTGCTAGCAGTCTGACATGGATTTTATCTCCTTTTACTCTCCTAGACTCTTTCCCCATCTCTGAGTGCTCATAGCTTAACATTGTACTTACTCAGTTATGCCATCAGGTGGCAATGTTCTAGCACCTACAGTATCTTTTAATACAAGCCAAATGTACTCTAACTGTTCTAGTAATTTGCCACTGCCCTGTTTTAGCCCTATTAATACTTACTATATTCTACTAAACTGTCTCTTCCATGTTCCAGCTCCTATCCCCTGTCAACCCTCTGCATCCTTCTAGTTTCACATACACAGTGCCTTATACCAGTGCCTCCTTACCTCTGAGCTAGTTCTCAGTTTCACTGATAACTTTTCACTGGCTTTCTTCCTTCTCCTTTGCTCTACCCACTCCATTCACCCTGCAGGCTCACTCCGCTCCCCTACCCTGCTCCCAATTCCCATCCACCCCCACTACTCCTACTTTTATTTCAACCACTCCTCACCCACTCAAGATAGCCATCCAGTCAAAGTCTTTACCTCTTTGCCCCTCCTCCTCTCACCCACAGTAATCAAATACATCACTAATTAAATATATCACTCTTTCACTACCTCCTCTCACCCCACAGCTCTTTTCTCCAACTACAAATACTCCCATATTAAGCTACCTTTTTCTAACCATGCTTTTCTTACTATTCCTAACACTCCAACCCCCCATGTTCCTCCTACTACTCCTAACAACTTTATACCATGCCAGCTCCTATACCACCAATCAGCTTCCACTGTCTACTCCCTACCATACTCCCATATAAAGCCATCTCTTCCCTCACAAGATAATTGTTTCTTTTCCATCTCCTCCTCTCTGTTTCCACTCAACCATCTGTACCTTTTTAATCCTAAAATTATTTTCACTACTACTAAGACACTTACTTTTAAATACTAGACCATCCAGAATACCCTAAATCCCAACCAAAACACACTAAAATAACTTCCCTCAATAACTTCATCTTAGCTGGAGACATTCACCCCAACCCCAAACCTAACCCACCTACAAATAACAATCACCCTCCCCCTTCCTCTAACCTTTCATCCCCCAATAATACTCTTAAAGTTTTCACACTCAGTGCCCAGAGTCTCAACAATAAAGCACATCAGTTTCAAGCATGGCTAGGTCATAACCAACCTGACATTTTAGCCATCTCTGAAACTTGGCTCAAACCCCACATCTCTGAGTCTGAAATCCTACCCTCTGGATTTCACACTCTTAGATGTGAAAACCCAAAGAAAAAAGGTAGAGGAGTTGCATTAATCTATTCCAATCTACTTACCTTAACTCCCCTACCAAACCCCATTCCTAAATTCGCCAATGCAGAACTAACAGTCGGTCTATTAAAAATGAATAATTACAAAAGTATCATCGCTCTTTATATCCCATCTGGAAATAATGTCTCAACCCTTGAAGACATACTACAATGGGCTTCAGCTGAAATTAACCTTGAAACTTACATAGTAGGCAATGTAAACATCGACTGGAATAAAATCAACAGTCCCATAATGTCTCTGTCCATTAACCTCTTTAACTTTACTCAATGAACCCACTCCATCACCAGACCCAATAAAACAAATCCCCTAGGATCCACTCTTGACTGGATCTTAGTCACCCATCCAAATAAAATTATCAACTCTGGCACCATCCTTGACTCTATTAGTGACCACTTCCCACCTTTCATTTACCATGCAACCATTTCCCATCCACCAATATATTCAGACTGACAACCTTAGTAAATTTCACCCCAAAACCTTCTCTAAGTATCTTAAACAAATGAATTGGAACATTCTAAAAACCCTTCCACTCAATAAAGCCATAGACCACTTTAATTCTACTTTCCTAGACACTCTAAATTCCCGAGCTCCACCAAGGAAAAAATGAATAAAAACTATAACTGCCCCTTGGCTAACCAAAGAAACAAAGCAAACTATGCATCAAAGAGAAAACTCCTGGAAGCTTTACCAAAACATAAACTTCCCAAAACCCTTCTCCAATATACACAGCTCCATAACTTTGCAAAAAAAAAAAAACAAATCTTCAAAGACAAAAAATCCTACTACACTAAGCTCCAGTCCAACCATCCCCAAAACCCTAGGCTTTTTTGGAACTCCATAAACTCACTCCTCAACCCAGGCTTCAAAAATACCTCCTGTCTGCACCCAAGTAAATCTGACCTCGAATTAGCCTCACTATTCAACTCTTTATTTATAGAGTCAATATCAACCTAACAAAAACTTTTCCCAACAACGACCCATCTCTCCTACATTCCACCTCATCTAAGTCCCTAAATAATTTCCCACCATTTTTGAGCTTAAAACTGTCTCCAGTAACTACATAAAGACTTCTATCAAAACTTAAACCCTGTTCCAATGTACCTGACAACATCCCCACTTCCAATTAGTATCCTAATTAATAGATCCATAAAGGAATTCTATGCCCCTAAACTCTGCCGTTCCACCTTTATTCTTCCTCTCCACAAGGGAGGCAAAAACACTAACATTTCAAACTTCCACCCTATAACTCTTCTTTCTCCACTCTCCAAAATCCTAGAAAAATGCATCCACCTCCAACTTATGCCTTTTCTGACTAAAAAACAACTTCTGACCCCTACCCAACATGGTTTCCAACCAAGACATCACACCATAACAGCTCGTTTCTCATTCTTAGAAACTGTCAATCAAGCCCGAGATTCTGGGCACTTAGTATCCACAGTGCTCCTAGATCTCTCTAAAGCATTCAATACTGTTTCCTATAAACACCTTCTAAGTCACCTCTCAAACCTAAATCTCTCCCAAAACACCCTTTCCTGGTTCTCAAGCTATCTGTCAGATAGATCTTAGGCTGTGAAATGGAAAAAAGGTATCTCACCTTTCTTACCCACCCCTACCAGAGTACCACAGGGGTCCATCCTCGAACCAATGCTGTTTAATATCATTATCAATAACTTTCACTCTGCTATTCCTAATGCCAAAGTCATCCAATATGCAGATGACTCTACACTTGTCTGCTCTACCTCTAACCTGCCTGAACTCCTATCTCAGACTGCCTTCTCAAGTACTGAGATCTGGATGTGCCAAAATCACCTTTCTCTCAATGCTAACAAATCTAAACTACTATTATTCACACCCTCAAAATCTTTCTCTTTTGATAAAAATTCCTTCCAAGTCCTTAGCTAAAGCAACTTTGCTATCAAAGTTGTTCCCTTTGCCAAACTACTCAGTTTAACTATAGACGAACACCTTAAGTTCGCCATCCATAGTCAGCAAAATATAAAGAAAACCCACCAAAAACTAGGTATGCTATACAGGAACAACCAGTTCCTCTCTACTTCTACCAGGCATACTCTTGCCTCCTCTTACCTCCTTCCCTCCCTTCTGTATGGTGCCCCACTACTAACTAACCTGTCCTCTTCCATCAATTCCAAACTTAAAAGCTGTTATAACAAAATTTCTAAATTTGCCACCATAGCCAAACATTCCACTCATCACTCTGTTTCCCTCCAATCCCTCAACTGGTTAGAATTCACAAATTACCTGGACTTCTTCCAGCTCACTACAGCACATAGACTAATATTTAATCCAACCAAATGCCCTGCTCTAACATCCTTCCCCCATACACCCCAAATAGAACTCTCAGATCTGAAGACCAAAACTTAGTTACTGTCCACAAACCTAAACATCCTGCTGGACAACTTCTCCTCTCCTTCTCCTTATGTAAGAAATGGAACTTTCTCCCTTCCACACTGACAATGTCAAACACAAACAACTTCAAAACTCAGTTTTACACCTATAATTCTTCCAAATGTAAATGTAACTGCATTCTCCCTACCTAGAACTCTTTAACAAACACCCCTGGGAGGGTATCCTCCTGAGTTGCTAAGCACCTTATAGCTGGCTATAACCTTCTATAGCTAATTCTCATACAATCTCTCACACTCTGTAAATATTGTAAATAGCTTTTGACTTTTGACTTTAACAGTGTGAATTTGTTACAATGTATCTGCACGATATTTTTCCACTATGGGCAATATTGCTCATGCTTTGTATTATTTGATATGTATTTGTATTTGTACTTTTAATTTTTTATTCGACTGCTATCTTTACTGTAATCTGTTTCTTGGAGCTTTTCTCCATGGGCCTTCACTGAAAATGGGCTCTCTGGGCTCAGTGGACTTCCTCGGTAATCAAACTGGAAATAAATAAATACATAAATTAATAAAATAAAATTTGTCTTCCTCCCTTTGTGCTCCTTGTGTCTACTTTATATAACCCATCCAAGACATAAGCTATTGTGTTATTCTTCATCGAAACAGAGTGACAGGGCTTTTTTCAGTGAATACATATCTCGAGAAACTGTTGGACTGAATGACACTGATTTGTGTTAAATGAAGGACAATTTATAAATTTAAACCCCGTTCAAATTGAGAAAGCTAAAACAGCAAAGTTTTCTGAAGGATTTAATCCTGTAGTCAAACAATTGCAAGACCTTCAATTTCCCCTGTATTCTTCTTGAGATGTCAAACTTGTCAAGTCAGTGTAACAGCCCTGGCAGTTATCTGTGGCAGAAAGCTGTCATTTCAATGATATTGTAGAGTTTGCAGCATTTTTTTTTTTTTTTGCTAGAATGTCTTTAACTTATATATAAAGCAGCATTTCACTGGACAAAAGTGAAAGTACTTATCTGTCAGTTTATAAGTATTGCAGTATAATCTCACATTCCTGTCCTTCACAGAAAGATTTGTCCCTTAATCCCTATCCCAAAGCAAATAACCAAACGAAAACTGTATAATAGCAAAACCAACTCAAAAACAAACCATACACTGGAGCCGGAATAAATTTAGTGCTTTTGTCCCGTTTATTACAGAACTTCTTCAGAATCATACAATATATCACTGACATCATTTCCTTTTATATCAAAAACATCCCATCATCATATCCTGTAATAATTAAACCTTAAAGGCATAGTTGTTGCATAACCAATAAGCTTCAAAAACATAAAATATTTTCATACAGTTCAATTTATACTCAAATACAACCTTAAAATAAAACTTTAAACATAACACATAATTATTGTATCTTTGTGTCAAAAATTGACATAGTTCAGGTAAATTTTAAGTGAAACTTTGTCATTGATACCAGGTGATAAATCAGCTCTTAAAAAAAAATCTGCCATTTCAACTCTGTTCTCTCTAAAAAGTTATTAAATGAACCTAAAATGTGTCTGTGTTAACTTTTTCCACTACAAAAAAGGTAAATTTCCTAAACTTTTCACAACTTAAAGAATGCTTTGTTAACGCAGTATTTGTGTCTTTTTTCTTTATTGCAAAGAAGTATTCTCTAACCCTATATCTTAACTTTCTTATAGTCTTTCCTATATAGAAATGTTCACAGTTGGTACATACTGCAAGATATACTAAACCTTCACTCTGGCAATCAAACCTACCTCTGGCTGTTAGTATATTTTAAATGCTTAAAATAATGACTTTGCACATCCATCATATATCTACACTGATTACACTTTGCACAGGCAAAAGTACCCAGCCTAGTAATAACTCTATCATGATTTTCACATTTGTATCCACCTTCCAGAATCTCTTTTAAATTTTTTTGATTTTTTATTAATAAAATTAGGTTGAGTTCCTATAATTTTACTCAGCTCCTCATTGCCCAAAATAATTTTCCAGTTTTCTTGTACAATCCTTTTAATATTAGGGCCATCAACACTCATGGGCACTAGAAATGCATATTTTCAAATAACCAAACGCTAACTAACATGCGATCAACAAGATTATTGCCTAACCATAACAGATAAACCATCAATTTTATTCAATCCAAGATAAAACTTAAACAGTAAATAACATGAGAACATTAAACATGTAAAGGCAGCTTTTCAAAGACCACTCAATCGTCAGAGTCATGCTAAGACCACTCTAGCTTATATCAACAGCACTAGAAGAGCTGAATCAACACCACTCTCTCTCATATCAACATGACCTGGAGAGTCACGTTAAAACAACTCCCTCCCTATCTCAACAGCACAGCAGGAATCCTAAGGAGCAGTATCCTACTCTTCTCATTAATAACCTAATACCTGATACTGACATGGGAAAAAAGCCAGGGGATGCACCACATATATAATCATAAACTGATCCTCATTCCATGAAAATCTGCAGCAAAATACAAAAAGATTTTGGAGAGGATGGTGCATGCAAAAAACAAGCTGAAATTCTTCACGCTCGGCCTTAAATACTGACATCCCCTCCCTGATGTAAAGAATCCATTATAAACTACCTTATCTCATTTCCTCCCTACATAAGCTCCTTCATCACTCAATAAAGCAGTACTATAACTTCATACTTAATCCTAATAATTATTATCAGGCAGGCTTTTCAGAGACAAAAATATCTGACTAGCAAACACTTATTATTCAAAATGAACTCCTGAAAACAAGTTTACTTTAGCTGCTAAAATTTTCAGTTATCTCACTTCAGCAAAATAACATAAAAAAGTCTCCACAACTTTTCTAGCCAGCCTGATTCAGATGGGCATTTTCAGACTGTGTAAAAATTTTCTCATGCTGTCTGACAACCAACTATTACTCCAATTACATAAGACAATGAGTGAGAGGTGTGTGTGTGTGTGTGTGTGTGTGTGTGTGTGTGTGTGTGTGTGTGTGTGTGTGTGTGTGTGTGTGTGTGTGTGAATTTCCTTAAATTCAAAAGTCTTACACAAAGTAAACTCAGACACCAAAATTGTCATCAGCAGTGCACCACGTAGTATAAAAAAAGAACTTTACTCCCTACAAACCCTTCTCACTCTGGAAGATGTTGACATCTGTGTACTGTCTGAGGTATGGTTTAAAATAGCAGAGAGCACTCCAGCTGTGTAAGGCTATAATGCCTTCCACATGTTTAGACCAGCCACTGCACAGGAGAGAAAAAAAGGTGGAAGTGTCTCAGTCTTCCTCCAGAGGAGACTCACATCAAGGCTGGTAAACAGCATAATATACTAGAGCTTCTTCATTCTCCAAATAACCATCAGAAATGCCCTGTACCATATATTAGCTAGCTGTAGGACACCCTCTATGACCCAAAAAAGCCACAATGCCTATCTATAGGAACTAGAATCACTCAGAATAAAATCCATTGCCATTTTCCTGGGTGATCTAAACTATCCAGTTATAGGCACAAGCACAAAGATTCCTGGGATTTGTTAATGCAAAGGCCTTGAAATAATGTCAGGATGCCCACTAGGGGGATTAACATCTTGGATCTTGTCCTTAGTAATATGGGGGCATCTTGTACCATACCTTGTGTATCTTCATCACTTGTTAGGTCTGACCATAAAGCCATCTCCTTTGAAATAACATTGAAACCAGAGATTCCTTCCACCCAATCTTCATTTAAAAATTTCTCTAAGAAAAACTACTTATTCCTAAGTTACTTATTGGCAAGTTTCTAATCCCCACAAAACCAAGTTAAATCCACTGAATTCGTGGAAAGGTATAGCATCACACTGTATCAGCGCATAAACAGCTGCAAAGATGCAGCGTTACACTGTAGGAACAAGTACAGGGGAAACCTTGGGAAGAAACCCACATGGTGGAACCATAATATCAACAAGCTTTGCAAAAAAAAAATAAGAATTTTAACCAATAGTAAAAAGAGTAATTCCCAGAAAGATAGAACCCTCATCACTGAAATAAACAACTTAGGAGCTTAATAAAATCCATCAAAGCCAAGCTTGAGGCTAAAATAGCTACCCAAGCTAAAGACAGCCACAAAGCCTTTTTTAGTTAAGCTTGTACAACACAGCAATGTGCTGAGCTGAGCAATATTACCTACACTGAGGTTGAAGATATATGGACCTTACTGTCTGATACATTTTGCTCTAACTTTAATTGTGTGTCTGTCCTTCAAATATATCTGAAAATGCTTCCAGCTGTCATGCAAGACCAAGTCCTAAAAGTGCCACCAAAACTTAAAAATACTACATTGATGAGTCCTGGCAATATTCCTGGATGCATCTCAAAGAGCATGATGCATGATTTAGTTGCACCCCTAACAATACTGTTCAAACTTGGCCTCTATACACATTGTGTACCTAGCAAATGGAGAACAGCTACAGTCATTCCACTGCATAAGGGAGGAACTACCATAGACCCAGGCAATTACAAAGCCAAAAGTCGGACCAGCGTCATATGCAAAGCAATGGAAAGACTTAGCATGGAATTAATAAATCAGGAGATAGACAATGTCCAAACACTGAACACATCTCAGTTTGGAGTCATCAAGAGCAGATCATGCTTACTCGACCTGGTGGACCTTTTTGAAAAGGTCATCAAAGCAATGGATGAAGGCAAAACAGTACAAGGAACATACTTAAACCTGGCTAAAGCTTTTGACACAACCCCTCACTCAGGCATAGTAGAAAAGCTAAATAAGCTGGGGATAATCCCCTATGTCACCTGTTGGATTGCCAACTGGCTCACAGATAGGATGAAGGAAATCAAAATAGAGGAAATTACCTGCACAAAGAGACCAACCACCAGGGGGTTCCCATAGGGTTTTCTGCTGGGATCTCTCCTCCTTCACATTTATTTCTCTGAAGTAAAAGCCAATGCAATGGGCACTGGCTGATTAAGTTTACAGATGACTGCAAGCTAGGAGCAGTTACTGAATCCCCAAATGACTTAATCAACTTAGAGGAATGTTTGTCACAAATAGTAATGGACTAAAACTAAATGCCAAAAAATGCATTATTGTATCCTTTGGAAAGTCATCAACCCTGGTGAACTAACTCTGTGACAATATACCCCTAAGAAATGGTCCAGTTATTTGAGATTTGGGAACTTATGTGGACAGTGAGCTAACATTTGACCAACAAGTGTCCATTGTAATATGAAAGTCCTTTTATATTGCACAGCTTATAAACAAAGGGATCATGTCTAGATTCACAGATTTCATTGTCCCTCTTTACTCAGCCCCCTCATTAGGCCAATTATTGAGTATACTATCCCCTTTGGCATGTATTTGTCCAGACACATGCAACAAATGGAACTCCTACAGAGATATCTTACCAAAAAGATACAAGGACTAAACCATATATCCTATATGGACAGAAACAAAGCCCTGTCAATACAGTCTGTGACCTACAGATTGCTACAAGGTAATGTGTGTCTAGCATGCATGGCATCTTCTGACCCAATAGGGGATGGAAGTACTGTACATCAGCAGTCAAATGGCTTCAGAAATACTCAGTTTAGGGATTTAAACTTATTTTCTGACCAGCAAAACAGGTTGGATGACTGATTTATATTGTGGAGAATATCAGGGCTATGGAACAGACTCTCCAGCCATCTAATATTCAAGATCACCTAGGATCTATGCTAGGAAACAGAAAAGTTACCCCAGGACTGCCCCCTGTACTACTAATGGACACTGGTAGCTCCTAAATGCTTTACCCCATGCATAGGGCCCCTCAAATTATGTATGGTATGATCCCAGTTATTCCCATTGGGATAATATATAATTATCGACCATAGGATGGGTATGATCAATCTAACACCAATTGGGATAGGTTAATTTGAGCACCAAAAGAAAAACTGGCTAGGTGTAACATGCCCTGGAAGAGCAGTAAGCTTAGTACTTATCTATGAACCTATGAACCAATAAACATCTGTGAAGGGTCCCTGGACAGGAAATTATAAGTAGTAAAATGAATGTTGGGATAAGGTTAACACCAATGGAGTGTGGAGTTTTCCTTTAACAGATCCATGCTTCATCTGTTTTGCTGAGTATCTATGCCTGGTGTCTTGGATTTCTTCCAGATGTGTCAGTGTAATCTCTCATAGAGTGTTCTATTTTTTCTATGTCCAGAGGCTTTGCTTGGTAGTTAATCATGCTACAGATACAGATGCGTGATAAGTCCGAGATATTAGAAATGGCAGTATAATATATACTAAATCAATAAACTGCACAGCAAAATAATTTCATGCTTTCCATAAACAGGATGCTTCTGACTTAAAGGAGTTGTCTGCAAAATCTTAGCTCTTAATTCTGAGGGGACAATTTTAAAGAATATTTTATTAAGCTATAAGAGACTTAAAAGATAATGAAGCATAAACAACAAAATTTTGAAAACCATGGTCGATGTAAGAAGATCAGGATTTTGGCAATTTCTAAATCATAGACTACTGCTTTCTGGGTCCATTTTTAGCACATATTCTAATTTAAAAAGTATTGCACAGAAAAAGTCAAACATTTATTTCTAATTAGACCATATTTGCAACTTTCTAACACTATTGCAAACCATCCCTGGGATTCATAAAGGCTACTAGTAAGTGTGCATAATATACACTTCCTGTATTCAAGCACATCCCTGCCACATTGCTTGTGCAGTCTATTTACTCTGAAAGGTTATACTAAATGCACACATTGTGTAAACCTAGTAATAACCTTTATAAATCTCTTATGAATCATTTGTAAGATTCATTAGGAAACAAAACAGAGGCATACATGAGAAATGTACTATTTGTAGGGTTTCTATTGACATATTTGCTAAATTCTCTCTGCACATTGCTAAACAATGATGCGATTTTCCCTTAAAGTCTTTCTTTACTTTCAATACAATTAAAGGTCATTTGGAAGAGTGTTCTTTTGATATTCAAAATCTTTCAAGAAGACAACACTAAAATTATAGTTTTACTGTATTAAACGCCAGAATAAGCATGTATATATTACAGATCTACATTGCTTGGCAGCTCTATTTTTTATGATGGGTAATTCATTGTGCAGTGCTGAAGGTGAAGTGGCAACAGTGCTAGTTTACATGACAAAATTCTCATGTGATATTTTTTTTTGTAATTTTTTTAATTAATTTTTCTCATAATAGTGTGTAGCAATTATGTTATGTAATTGATAATCGTCAACTGGAACATTGCTGATTTGAAACTGTTTAGAATGGATAGACTATTAACATTGTAAATCAATGCAATTTGAATGTTATGACATGTAGCTTTATTTTCAGATACGTCATAGTTTCATAGGTAAGGGCTAAGCTATTTGTTCTTGCAGGCCATTTTAATCCTAACCAATTTTCCTTTAAAGATGAGAATCAAACCCTGTAGCTTATGTTTGTGAGATAAACACCTTAACCATTAAGCCATTGTCTTTAACTGTAATTCATACCATTGCTGAAATGAAATGCATCAAGATGCAAAAAAGTCTCTTAATAAGGGATTACATTCTGCACTCACATATTCTACATTTGCTTGCTTCATTTTTTTATTAATAACTCATTGATTTTCTAGTTAAACATTGCCATCTCTTTCTCAAAGTCAAATTTAAGTACCTGAAATGTATAGCTTGAATCACACTGGGTCAAGGTCAGATGTGGCAGATATGACATCCCCTAAAGATAAAGTAGGTAAAGCTGCAAGTGATTTTGAGGAGGGGGCTGTCATATGAGCTGGATGGTGACTTGCTAAGAAGTCCCGACCTACTTGATCCTGCAGACACTGCTCTCACAGTACTGCAGGACCAGGACCTTGAAAAAGAGTTTTTTATAGGGGTAGATTCTTATACCATCTGCATGAATGCTGTTGTTTTTGCACTCCCTCCCCTACTGTTTCCACTACCTTCTTGAAAAGCACTTGTAGTGTCATGTGATGTGCCCCCATGTGTCTGTACTGTAACCCATCCTCTTCCCCTTCCAAAACTGACTTCTAATTGAGTCTAGTAAGTTCTCACTAATGGACATGGATACTTGGGTACCACCATACTATGGGTCGATGCTATAATGGCATTATTCCTAGTCCTGACCATTTCCATATAGTGCTTTAAATCCTCATGTGCACCCTGCAGGACTCTGGCCATTTCTAGTGGATTCTCTGTAGCAGTGCACTGAGCCTTAGCAACATCACAGCATATTTTCTACTCGGCAGCCAATGCTTTTCATGTTGACTGGGTAGCTGTGACAAATCCTGTGCCTGGAACCCATTTGCAAAGGTGTCACTGTGGATACTTTTCCCTCTGAATTTCTGTTATCATCTAAAAGAGGTTCCTGTGGTTTTGAGATACAAGTGTAGAGTTGCATGGGTCTGAAGATACTGGTGTAGAGGTGTATGGGTTTGGAGATACAGGTGTAGATGTGCAGAGGTTTGGAGATACTGGTGTAGATGTGCATGGGTTTGCAGACACTGGTGTAGAGGTGCAGGGGTTTGCAGATACTTATGTAGAGTTGCATGGGTTTGGAGATACTGGTGTCGAGGTGCATGGGTTTGGAGATACAGGTATTGAGATACAGGGGTTTGAAGATATTGGTGTAGAGGGGAATGGGTTTGGAGATACTGGTGTAGAGGTGCAGGGGTTTGCAGATGCAGGTGTTGAGGTGCAGGGGTTTTCTCCTTGTACAACCTATATTATAATGTCATCATGTGCTTGACTTTGTGATTCAGTGTTCCTTCCTCTTGTTACTAAGATATTGCAGGGTATGAAATCCTGCCATTAAACTTGGCAACTTTGTGCCACTTTCCTCAGGCTTCTTTATAAATATAACTATTTTATCATCATCAGCCATTCTGCTGTTGATATCCTCTAAATTTATTTTTGTGGTGGAGATGCTTGATTCTACTACGGAACCTGTAAAGAATTAATTGAGTACATTATTACTCGGATATTGGCATACACTACTTTTTGCTGTGTTATGATGTGTGGAGGGCACTTACTGTGCAGAAGTGGAGAGTTCACCTGTTAATAATAATTGTCATGTGTTACATGTAATCCTTCCATTTCAGCATTCATTTCTCTATCTAAATATGTTACTGTTGTCAAATCACTGTTTCTGCATAGTTGTCTGTTGATTCTGCAGACATGGATAATTGCCAGTGTCCACACCAACTCTGATTATGCCAGTGCCATCATTATCTGTTTCATAATCAACGGTGAGGAGACATTCCTCATCAGGCATTAAAGGAATAAGTGTTTGAGCCCCCCCCCCCAGTAGTGCTATGAGTAATTGATTTTTTTGCTTTCCTTTGCTGTGGAACATCCTACCAAATCATTAGCCCTCTTCTTGCACTGTGTTAATGTGCCGTTCCTTCCTTTAACAACAATTATATCCATACTCGTTCGGTTCCATGCCTTTGCTCTCTCAGCTTTTTTAGGTCCACTTTTTCCAAAACGGCATCTACCATATGTCATTAATGCTGCCGTGATGATGCTCTCATCCTCATGGTTAAAAATTTCCTTTCTCTGTCTGGATCTCTGCTGCTGCATCGTTCATTTACTTAAACCAACATGCCAAAGTCATACTGAATCTTTTGATTCATTCATTGGCCAAACAACACAGCAACAAAATCATGCCTGCTTTCATCACAAATAAATCTAAGATCTGAGTACAAAACCATGCATGACGGTGCAGCACTCTTTCACAAACTCATACTGCAAATCCCAAACCAGCAAGTTAAAGTTGTGATGTTGTAACCTGTACAGCATCATCAACAATTTCATAGCAGTATTGCAAGCACGTGACATTGCACTGTCATCTTCTACCACTTTTATTCTGCCATATTTCATTCATGAGTAACAGTCAGAAATCCCCACAATAAAGCAACATGTATCTTGACACAGCAATACATTGTTGAAAATGCAATACATCAGACTTCAAGCATTTCAGAGTATGCACTTATAGCCTGTGTTGCATAAACAACAGATATTACAAAAATGAATTTCCAAAATATCTTTCAAATTTCCATTATAACTACTTCCATAGGTTCATAGGTTCATAGGTAGGTACTAGGCTATCTGTCCGAGGGCCAAAGCAAGCCTAGCCAACAGTGTATTGACTTCCACCACCCATGTATTGTTACATTCCTGTCCCTCTATTGAGTATTGCCCCAGACATAATCCCAGGGGTGAACTTCCTATCACCCTTCCACTTATCAAGGTTTTTCTTGCTAATGATAAGCTCGGCTTGATGTGGATGTGAATTTTGTTCCAGAGCATGAGACATCTCTGGAACAAGAATCTATCCCACCAGCATATCCTATTTATTGTTGTGGTGAGGTTTAGGTCCCTAGAGCGTGTGGCTTGGGGAGATTGGGATTTCTTCAAGTGGAGCATGTCCAGCAATTCCGCATTTGACATAGCTTTGTATGTCAGACAGAGGTCTCCTTGGAGTAAGCGGTATGCCACTGAGTAGAGTTTGAGTTTCTTGAGCTAGTCGGCACAGGGCAATTGTTTGAGGCCAGCAATCCTCTTGGTGAGGTACTTTTGGGGCCTCTCAAGTTTTTGTAGGTGTCTTGTGAGGTATATCCCAAATGGGGCATTGTAGTTAATTAGGGGTCTGATAAGTGATGAGTAGAGGGGAAGGATGACTTCCTTATTTCTAGATGCAAACCCTTTTGTGATTAGGTGGGCCACGTAGAAAGATTTTCTGACCACTGTGGCAATGTGGTTATCAAAGGAGAGGTTACTATCCACTTGGGTCTCAAGGTCTCTTATCACACTTTCTGTGTTAAGTGAACTTCCCCCTATTTGGTAATTCATGGGTACCATGTTTTTACCAAAGGGGATAACAATGCACTTTTTGGCATCTAGCTTGAGGCCATGATGTTGACACCAGATTTCTGTCTCAATGAGGCCATTTTGCAGGATATCTATGTCAGCAGGGGAATTGATAATGGCACCTAGTTTGCAGTCATCTGTGAACTTGGTTAGCCATAGACCCTTGGCGTTTGCTTGCACTTCAGAGAAATATATACCAAACAGGAGGGGTCCCAAGACTGAACCCTGGAGCACACCACATGTCACTGGTTTGGAGTTGGATTGGGAGTCTGCAACTCTTACCGTGTGGGTTCCGTCCATGAGCCAGTTGGCCACCCATCTTGTGATGTAAGCGTTTATGTTAAGGTTGATGAGTTTATCTATGATTCCTGAATGAGGGATAGTGTCAAAGGCTTTAGTGAGGTCCAGGTAGGCTCTGTGGACTACCTTGCCCTCACCTATGGCCTTAGTAACTTTTTCAAAGATGTCTACCAGGTTTAGGAGACATTGCCTACCTTTTAAAAATCCGAATTGGGTAACATCCAGAATTTGGAGGCTACCAATGTCTTTGTTTATGAGTTCCATGATGACACGCTCCATGGCCTTGCAGTCCAGGCTTGTCAAGCTAATAGGTCTATAGCTCCCGAGGTCTGTGGTGGTTCCTCCTTAGTGGAGTGGGATGACCGTTGCTGTGCACCATTCTGTGGGCACATGGCCTGTGGTGAGGCTTTGATTGAACATGGATTTTAGGTGGGGGGGTTAGTTCACTTTGGAGTTCGTGTAAGATGCAGCCTGAGATGTTGTCCAGCCCCATGGACACTGTATTTTTGGCTATAGAGAGTGCCATTTTTACCTGTGTGTTTGTGATTACCGGGGCTTTACAACCATCTGGTATAGTTATAGGCCTTTTGGGGGGTGAGAGCGGGAGTAAAGTTTGCATTGAACCTGTTTGCCAGTATGTTGGCAATATCAGTTGGCTCTGCATATTTTGTGCCATTCTGTTGTAGCTCAGTGCAGATCTGGGTGTTGCCATGGAGGTTCTTGACATAGCTATAGAATGCCTTGTGGTTGTCTTTGGAATCCGTGGCAATTTTTCTTTCAAAATTAGCTTTGGAGGATTTTATGAGAGATCTTAGTTTCTTATTGAGGCCCGTCAGTGAGTTCCTCCATACCTGGGTTTTTGCTGTCATTAATTCTCATTTTTAAATGACACTCATTTCATCAGTATTTACAAGATTCGTCTGCATCTGACAATAAGATCAATAAAAGACAATTCTCCAAGTAAACACTGCTATGTAGTATCAGTATAAACTACTTCCATTAATGTCCATTTTTACTTTTTTTTTACTTGATTTAGTTTGATATTTCCTAAACAATCTGCAACCTATCTCAAATTATCGTAAGGTGTTTGTGTAAATTCAGGGCCATTTATATGTTTTGTATGCAAATTAGGCTTAGTTATACCCAGCTTTGTGAATTGCAGTAAATACATAAGTGTGTAAGTCAACAAATCCATATAACTAGGCCTTGAGCAGCTGTGAATGAATTGCACACAGCGGTGCTGAGCCAATCTGTCCAGGTCAGTAATGACCACTCCATCACCACCACCACAGGCCCCTGCCCCTTCAAATTTGGGGTTCTCCACTGCAACACCATCAGGCAGTGGAAATGTTTCTCATCCTGTGTCCTTCTGAGCACATTTCCTCTTCACCACCCACCTTCTCTAATTCTCTCTTCTACAACTTCTAATCTACATTCTTAAGGATTCATTTTATTTAGTTAGTTAGTTAGTTAGTTGGTTAGTTGGTTAGTTAGTTAGTTAGTTAGTTAGTTAGTTAGTTAGTTAGTTAGTTAGTTAGTTAGTTAGTTAGTTAGTTAGTTAGTTAGTTAGTTAGTTAGTTAGTTAGTGACATTTGGTGAATGGGAAAGTCCAACTGGGTCATAGATCCCTTTTCAGAGGAGGCCCATGGAGAAAATCTCTACAGTATAAAGTCTAAGTAATACAAAGTTTAAACAGACCTAATAAAAAATTATTGAACATTATACATTTGTGTCACATCATCTGAGATATAATAATTTACAATAAAATATTATCCACTCAGATCAACTGAAACGTAAATGACAATTTGAGGAGATGGATAGATATAATTGTGTTTAGAAAATAGGTAGGGTTAGATATTTCATTGGATAAAACCTAAAGTTAGAACAAATGTAGATAAGGGTGATGGGTTGGTAGGGAGAGATGGAGGGATACAATGAAGGTTATAGATTAAGATAGAAGAAAGGTGAGTTAATGGTATAAGTGTATAAGTATGATTGATCCAGGTCAATAGTGAGGTCATAATAAGGTCAGGGGAAGAAGAGCTTGAGGTGGAATAGAGGCTGAGAGTAGTAGTTGTAAACTTACAAGGTAATGGTTAAATAAAAGACCAATCAGTATATTTTACTGACTGGGATGACAAGTTGACTTCTGAGAAGGCCAGGAATGAGTTTAGAGGAATGGAAGGATGATGCAGATAATCATGGAAATTATATATAGCAGATGTGTTTGGGAACAAGGACATATGTGACTTCTGAAAAAGTGATTTTTTAATGTTAGTTTGAAAGTCTTGAGGGATTCAATGGTACAAATTTTAGATAGCAAAGCATTCCATAATTTAGAAATAAAATGAGAGCAGGTACTTTATCTGGCTTTTTTGTGGGTTTATATAGTTGCATGATGATTTTGTTAGCAGAGCAAATGTTTCTAGATGGGGTGTAAGGTAACAAGACAGATTTTAAAGCAGGGCAGCTATCTGGGTTGTATATTATGTTATGAGCCAGAGAGAGTGTTGTATTAACTTCACCTACTTTACTCGTTTGACAGAAGTAGGCTTTTATTTTTGAATGCCTTTGCATTTACTTGTTCAACATGAATAGCTTGCGATTACTGAATTAGCATAAAGAAGTAGTGGCTACGCAAGTGTAAACCTCAGGTCTATGACTACTGTCCAGTATCTTAACTTCTCATAGTGTACACAGCATCATGATCTTTGCAGTTCAGAACATGAGCCCTCCTTTACAGATGTCACAATATGTTCTATTTGTTTACTATCTTCCACAGGAACCTTGATGAGTATGTTTGCATGTGTGTGATATGTCTGGCATTTAGCTACTGGTCTGTTCTGTTACTAGCTGCCACACTAAACTGATCCTACAATTTTGTGTTTTTTAAATGCTTATAAACTGATTTGTTTTAAGACATGCCTGTAAGACTTGAATAAACTTCTCACAGCCGGTGTTGAAAGCGTCACTTTTCATTCTGTTATGCATGAAGATATCTTATCAGGTAAAGCTGTACATGGAAACAAAATAAATCTATAGACCTGTGGCAGAATATCTGTTTTGCTCAGGCATATTTATTATTTATAGCTATTAACCAAAATCAATATCTGAGACTGGTACACAGAAGTTCCATCCTGGCTGTCATGTATGTTTAGTGCATACTGGAAGGCAAGTGAAATAAATGTTGACAATTTTGAGTTTAATAAGCTAATCCACAGAATTCGTTTGTCATTGATTCTCCTCATGGTAATCTGTTGTTATAGTGACATGCTGTCAGCAGTCCCAACTACGTTAACAGATAAGATAATTAAATAATCTAATAACTGTGGAAAAGGTGAAGAGGAGCAGTGAACTTGCAAATAATCCAATAATTTCTATGTAGAATATACTGAACGTAAGGTGTGCATTAAATATATTGAAATCACAAATGTCATGCGTGTTTTGTAAGCTAATCTTACTTTATAACTGTCAGTGCTCAAAGTGATACTACATTTGAAGTGAGATCTATTTATTTAAAGCAATTCATCAAACAAACATTTGCATTTCTTCATATGTATGTAGACATGGGGTTTTGCATGTCACTTTCTGTTATTTTTATGGACTTCATTCAGCATTTCCTCTAATTAGTTTCTAAAAAAAAACATCTGATCAAGGATTTCTGCAAAATATACTGAAAATCATCATGATCATTGTACATGATTGTAAGAGTACCTGCTTCTCTAAATTAATACTACTGCTTTTGAATGACATTGTCTTTGGTTAAGTGATATCACATCTGTTGTTAGGTTTCAGCCATGTCACATTACTTCTCTGCTTAAATGTTGTAACAATGGTGTAGTTACTGAATGTAGAAAGCCACAATGCAAATTAAATATCTGAGGTGACATGACAGGAATATGAAAAACAGGATTTTTGCGCTGCTGCACTGGCATGTCTTGTTCTAGCCTTCAGGGCGGAGTTCTTCTAGAAATAAATAATTTATGATGGTAAGCATGCATGCATACCCACACAGAACTGCAGTGATTCAGTAGGAGCGTATGCAAATGAGTAAAAATCTAAATAATTTGCTTTCAGAGATAAGGATGACAACAAACACTTAGCATTGCGTCTTTGACAGTGCTGTCATAAATATAATGGCATGTTTATTGCTTTCCCTTATGCAGTCAGGAACAGAGAGATACCTTGCAGATCGATGCAGCACCATTACTGCATTTCAGTCTTGCTTGCTAGCATTTCTGACTGTTCTTGTGAAGGTAACATAATTGAGGTTTTCTCTATAAGGAATCAGTCTTGCTTTCATTTGTTTGCTGTGCTTCCCTCATTACCTGTGTAACCACAGGTACCACTGCAGCTGTAGCTTTTGATTTTCACTGGCTTCAAATTATAACCACAGCTTCTCCTTTATGAAGAATCTAGAGGTAACTCTCCCCAACAGGATCTCTGAATTTTCAAAAAGTATAACAAGTCTTAATGTCTGGTGAATGGGGACTCAAATGTTGTAATCTGAGAGCATGGTATGGCATGGGAGGACGCTGGCACTCTGAGCATTTCCTACATGAAACGAAAGCAGTCTTGCTCATTTAACATTCTTTTTTAAAAAAAAAAATATTTTGCCTAAACAAAGATAATATACATTTGTTCTTTAAAAGAAAGCATGTATTGTATTTAATGAAGCAGGCCAGCTAGGTGACACTGGCTTAGCAAAGCATCTGTAATAGGTTTCATTTCCTTTTACTGGGCATTTCCACAGATCATCGCTTAGTGTCAGAAGTCCATGGTATATGCCCTAGCTGTGGAAATAACATAAGCAGAGCTGAAAGCAGCTTGCAGTAAAAGTCAAATACTTACCCCCTCTCCCACCCAAACACACATGCAGAAAGCACAAGCGCCAAAATGAAGTATTTCCCCCAGTGATCCCTTCTGTAGTTTCACCAAATATGCACAAGCACCAGAATTATGCATTTCCCCCAGTGATCCCTTCAGTAGTTTCACCAAGTATGCACACGCACCAGAATTATACATTTCCCCCAGTGATCCCTTCAGTAGTTTCACTAAGTATGCACACGCACTAAAATGAAACATTCTGTCCTGTGATCCCTTCAGTAGTTTGAACAAGTTTGCACAAGCACCAACATAAAACATTTCCCCACTGATTCCTTTAGTAGTATGTTCAAGTATCACTAAAAATGAAACATCCGCCCTCCCCCCCGCAATCCCTTCAGTTGTTTCACCAAGTAGTCATTGCTAACTAAGATCTTGAGTTTAGGCAAGATCCTTTATATTGGGTTCCTGTAGTATTATATTGGTTACACAAGCCTAGGCTGATAAAGACCTTAAGGTCAATAACCCAGTAACCACCTATGAAACTTCTATGAGTGTGCACATGCACCAAAATGAAGTGTTTCCCCAATTAATCCATTAATTAGTTTCATCAAGTATGCACAAGAACCAAAAAGAAACATTTCTCCAATGTTCCCTTCAGTAGTTTCATCAGGTATGCACAACCACCAAAATGAAATATTTCCCCCAGTGATCCTGTCAGTCATTTCAGCAAGTGTGCATAAATACTAAAACAGAATATTTCTGCTAAAGACCCCTTAGTTTGTCTATGTCTGCACAAGCATTTCACTGATACCAAAAAATAAACACTTCCCCCAACAACCCCATCCATTAGTTTGTCCATGTCTGTACTATCACTTCACTAACACCAAATAGAAACATTTCCCCAAAACGACCTCTTCAGTAGTGTGTCCATGTATGCAGACGCACTAAAGTACGATTTAAAAAATTCTTTAAGTGAAGTCAATAATTGCACCTCCTTTTAAAAGATATGGCAGTACATATCCCTTTCTATTCTCCTTGCAACTCCATATTTTTGTGGTAAATTGCTGACTAATGGCTTAAATTCAGGGCCATTTACAGGTTTGGTATACAAATGAGTTTTTGTCTTCTCTATGAATCCTACTGATACACAGACATGTAGTTAGGCTTTTGCGATAGTGAGGCATGTTTAACAAAGCGCCTCTACATTTTCATAGAAATACTGAAAGACATGATTTGCTTAACTACATAACACCTTTCTTCATGTATAACTGATACAAAAATGTGAAGGGCTGAATGTCACCATATAATTCTGGCTTGCTTTATCTTTGAATGCATGGGAGGCATATGAGTACCAGTCAATGTTTTGTAATACATTACTGTTACCAGTGCTTTTTCAAGTTAAAATGCTGTCATTGCTTGCTAGAGTGTTTTACCCTTTACCTGCTGATATAATTTGAGTTGTAAGTTGGTGATAAACTGAATTGTAAATCAGCAGTAGGCTTTCATGTGTGAGACATTGCTACAGCAACAGATTCCTGGCTTGCTCTGGTTGTGTGTTGCTTCAATAAATAAATGAAAAAAGTAAGCTGTTTATTTGGGTTTTTCTTGGGTTCAGAAATGCAATATGGTTCAATATGGATTGCGGTTCATAGACATGATAACTCCAAATGGTAAACCCATGATGGATGTACCGGCAGTAACAGGCCAATCTCAAACACGGCTGAATGGAATCTACAATGTCTTTACACCACATAAATCACTGACATTGTTTAAGGTACATTGATCAATTACACACACAAGCACACACACACACACATGCACACACACTCAGACACATTTCCACATACACACACACACACACACACACACACACACACACACACACACACACACACACACACACACACACACACTGACCCATGCATGCAGACACATTTATATTTCAGCTTCCCCTACTATAAAACTGATGCTATGCCACTCATGAGTACAAAGATCCCTCATTCTACAGCTGTTTGTTAAGAATCTCTAACCCCAGGGTATAATGTGCAATGACACAAAGATATTGATCCTTTTTCCTTAAGCTTGCAAGCATCTGGACTCCACCGGGCATCTGCTATCCCCTTCAGTCAGCTTATTCCTCCAGATGGCACCAGTAGCAGCACGTGTCCATTTCTGATCCTGGATCAAGTGCAGTGAAGGCAAATGTCTTAATCTGGTAAAATAAACCATAAGACTTTTGAAACAACAGGGGCTTTACTTGTGATACTGCTGTAATTATTTATGCGTTGTTCTGTCCCTGTAATGATATATATATATATATATCTATATATATATATATATATATATATATATATATATATATATATATATATATATATATGTGTGTGTGTGTGTGTGTGTGTGTGTCAAACAAGCAGGAACTTTAAAATTAGATAGCAGAACATATTAAAAACATTAATAAGTAAAATAGTTTGGTGACAAATCATTTTTGTTCTATTCGTAATGGAGATAGTACCTTGCTGAAACCTTTGTTCTTGTACTGTTTGTACATGAAAGGGGAGGTTATAGTATTAAATATTTTTTTCTGCATAAAGAAACTTTGATTATGTTAAAGTTTAATACTTTGCAACCATATGAGTTAAGCAATGAATGTATATGGAAAAGTATTTTTGCATAATGTTCTTTTAAGGAACTGGATGTATCTAATTGCTTAATTTCTGCACTGTTATTATTGGATTAAAGTTTAATTTGTGTCTTATTTATATTTATTTATATTGTGCTTTTTATGTGTATTTTTTCTCCATAGAAGGCATTAGACATGATGATAGAGTGTGAGTGTTTTAATACATGTGCTTGAACTTATGGCTGATTTATTATTTTATATTTGTGTTGTATATAAAACAAATGACTTGCCTCTGCACCATCAGGCTTGCCATGACCACTTTCATTTAAACACCGCCAATACACACCCTGTCTAGATTCAGGATGTGTGAAAAAATGGAAATGAATACTTTTTCCTGTCTAAGGAATGAAGATTGCTTTCATGTTCTTATACTCAGTAGACGGTGCAACACAATCTCATCAAGAATCTGAATGCACTAAATATTTAATGACGATGTTAACTGCTTCTTCTTTCTCATTTAATTAATCATGCATCTTTAACCACTATCATTATCTCCAATGCAAGACACTATTCAGCATCAATAAAGGTTTGCTACTAATGTGTAGTTAAGGAGTTGTTGTTGTTGCGTCTTTCGGCTTTTCCCAGTTATGGGTCACCACAGTGGAACTCTGGTCCGCTAATGATTGGTAGTTGATTTTTACGTGCCGAGTTACCAGCCCTGATGCACAACCTTCAACGAAGGTACGCTCATTCACGCATGTCTCCACGCAGAAGATGCTCTAGCTGAGAATCAAACCGGACACTGTCTTACTGCGAGGTGACAACGCTACCGCTGTTAGTGATCATTTATATAAAATAATCACACACTTTTATGATTTTTATGAGAAAGTCATATCTGGGTTCCAATTTTGACCTATTTTTAGTAGTTCTGTTTTACAACCTCAGATTTTATAAATGACCCACTGACTTTATGAAAAGCAGCCATATATGTGTTGATGCATGCAAGTAGCAAATATAATTCTAAATGCTTATAGCTGAAAGGAAAGGGAGAAGAAGAACATGAGTGACAGGCAGCGCTCACCGTGTCATTTGCCAAGTACAAACACTTAGAAGGCACACGTTGCTTTAATTAAGCATAGAAACAAGCTATACAGCTCACAGGAAAGATTGTATGCACTGTAAAAATCTACATGAGCAGTAACTTGCACAGATTGACTAGTTTGCCATTTCAAACAGATGTTGCTTTAAGTTGTAATTATTGTTAGACAGTGTTCGCAGTGTCTACAAGAGATAATGGACTGACAGCAGAATTCATTTCCATCACCATTGTGACAATGCAGCATGACATGCCATCTGTTTAACATGATGCATAACAAACTTAGGGTAGTATGTGTTTCTGAAGGGTTTCTGTATGGGTCTGAGAAATAGCAGTCTCTTAAAACTGTTGATAGTGATGGCTACCCACAGGGTCACTTTTGGTGGATGCTGGGACTCATAAAAGAATGAGTGACTATTCATTGTAAAAAGTACAGTAATTTACAAGTGTATCCTGCCCCATGCATAGTTAATAATTCTCTATAAATGTTTGTTTACAAGAAACGCAGTTTATTTATTCTGTAGCATCATTCTTAAAAATGGAAATACAGAAAAATCTGTTTATTTATAGCAATTGTTGCATTGAGATGCATAGTTTCTTCTGTGGAAACTTGATATCATACTGCAGAATGTTGCCTGCACTATTCCAGCTGCATTTAATAGCCCATAATCTGCTAGAGAGGCACAGTGGCTTGTTATCTTCTAATCTAACAGCAAAATTAGCATGGGTCACTCAAAAAAAAGGTGTTAGTAATGACAAAAAAATAAAAACAGCAAAATTGACAGGCTGAGAATGAGAAAGCATAAGAGACAACATATTTAGGTTATTATCATTAAACTTTCATTGCTGCAACCAGTGATAAATATTTAATGTTTTACTTTTCAAGAAAACTTATCTTTCAAGGTGTGCCAAAAAGAATTTCTACCTGGTGACTATATCAGGCCTGAGTCAGAGTGCAATATTCTGCTTTTCATACATATATATTTTAAGTATCAGTCTAAAATGTTTACAGAATTAGCCTGGCAGGTATGTAGCACAGATGCCATTCTTGTTAAGAGGTCTGAGAAGAGGTAAGAGACTCTAACCATCATCAGTAAGAGCAGCACTAAGGCACGTCTGACTCCAGGTAGTCTCATAGCTCACCACACATAGTCTTAATGAAGTATCACAAAAGAGCAGTCGGAGAGACTCTCTCTAAGATGGCACTGATTGTAATCATTCACATTGCCTTCGTCAGTCTAGTGCTACATTACATAGTGATACCTTGATTTGCTTAGCTTGAGAGATGACTCCACTGTAAAGCAGGTAAAACGATACCTACCTTAAACTTGTGGATTATTTTGTGACATTTTCCGACTTTAACAGATGAGCTAAACTGAATGCAGAGGATATGGGCAGTAGATAGCCCAGCAATAGTGCAAAGGATTAAGACCATGAGCTATTATCAAGCTCCTGCTTGTAGTCCAGAGTTTGAGTCCATCCCACTTCATTTAATAACAGTGTGGCATTTAGCAAGTCACTTCACTAGGCAGTGTCCTTGTGTCCATTGAGCTTACGCAGTTAACAAATAACCTAAACATCAGATGGTATTCTTTTGTAGTCTGAGTGTTAATGTTTTTACCACCAAGGATTAAACATGAGTACAAAATGCAGTACATGGATTCCCAAGTAACAGACCATTCACAATGTTTCTGTCTTGTCAGACACTGCAAATCCTGCCTTCGGTCTCTGAGCACTTACTTTATGTTTTCTGCAATATGTTCTCAAACCTACAGGAAGATGTTGATTCTGTTGTATTTTTCATATTTAGAGAAACACAAGACTTTTCCTGGAAGCTGGATGGTTCTGGCTGCTACCATCATACTATTAGCATTTGCACTATATGCTCAGGCAGCAGCCAATGATAATGACAAAGAGCACTAGGGGTGCATGGTGACCCTATACAGAGTGTTAGCTCTACCTTTGTAGTCTGGCTCATGGCTGTCCTATCAGTGGGCCTTGGGATCTTCCCCAACCAAATGCATTTGAATACCCTACATACTACTATGTATGAAAAATCCTTGGATACTCTGAAAGGATAACAACCAAAGAAATAAGTTGCAATCTCAAAATTATATTTTAGCATAGTGTTTTACATCAGGGATTTGAACATAGTGTGTGTGTGTGTGTGTGTGTGTGTGTGTGTGTGTGTGTGTGTGTGTGTGTGTGTGTGTGTGTGTGTGTGTGTGTTTTTGTGTGTGGATGTGTGTGACAAACAAAATGGGAATATGTTAACATGTCATTTTTATTTGTCTGAGACTTGTGCCAAGAAAATATGCATGCAATTAATGCCGTTGCAACCAAAGCTTTATTAAACAGATAAGCAGTTAACCACTTAATCACTTGACTTGCAAATACCATAGTCAGTAGTCATTTCTATTCAAATGCAATCACGAAATGGCACTAGGCCATGTTGCATCCATTATCGCTGTCCAAACGTGCTCACCAGTACTGGCCCATTAGGCACCAGCCCTCTAAGGCTTAACTTGAAAATATCATGTTCATTTGTCACCCATGTTCTGATACCATCACCAGATGTCACCAGGCAAGGTAGTAGTGTCCACTACTGTTCCCCCAACATGCCTATCCATACCAGAAACCATAAGCACCAGCCCTCTAAGCACTGAGCAGCATATTGTAATGCTCACTTTCCACCAAACAGACCCTGACTGCTCCAGGAATTCAACCCTGAAGTTGGGGGAGGGGCAGGCCAACCTGCAACCAAACACCAGGCTGAGTCACAGCTTGTAACCCTGATTCTTGGCTGTATCTCATAAAGTCAGCTGACATGTATGCAACAGGCATAGCAGCAAACCAGAAATGCTTTATGACAGAATATCTACAAAAACAAAACCCAGAATTATCACAGTTACAAACATTATCTGATCATCTCCAACAAAGAACTCCCTTTCCATTTTTATATAACTGATTACATATTGTTTTAATATAAAATTAATTAAACATTGAGTCAACTTTTGACTGAATAAATAAAGATGCATTTACATTGACTATATCTAACCAAACTGAGAACAGTGAACTTTATCCGGAGAAGGCGAAATGAGATCCTGATCTGTAAAGTCTTAATGTTCAAAAGCACATATTAATATAAAATGAAGGAGTTAACCACAATGGCTATCCTCACACCTGATAACAGAAGCGCAAAAGTATTAACATATGCAATTTAAACTGAAACAGATGACCAATGCCCGACCCTCTTTATAACCTACACAAATGTGCCCTCATTATGCACGTTAGGTACCCTGCCTATAAGAAGGGAATGTAATGAATGCCCAATCAAGGGTATATTTTGGTTCACCAGTGCATTCCAAAAAAACTCATCTAAGTCCTGAGGTGCTACATGACACCTAGAGGGCAACTTAAAAGCTAAACCTTTTGGACAAGCAGAATGCAAAATGCTCCAATTAGTATGAAACCATCGAAGTGGGCAGAAAAGGACGAGAGTACTTGTGCAACTCCCTTGGTCAGTGTTAAACCATTCATATAGCAACTGACCTATGGGTGCAAGTCCATTCTTGCCAAGAGGGTTAAATGCAATTACCTAACCCTAAAGGTATCATAAAGCTGAAGTATTGCGCATCCTAAGAAAACTGCTTGCAATAACCTTTTTCCTAAGGCCTGCAGACAACCCTAACTTTACCCAAAACCCTTTCCCAGCCTTCTAGAAACCTACTGATAAACTAATGTTTTATAAAATCTGGCACACTGAAATCCTTTTATCTAACACTGAGAGTCCTAACTGCCTCCCCCTTGCAGCACCTAGACCACACAAAATGAGCCACTAAAGAGGGAGACCATGTGGCCATCTGAGGGGGAAGTCCTGCACAAAAACTCTGAAAAGCCAAGAAAGTAGCCCCATATGCCTTCCTTGTACTATCAGTCCATGATTTACATGTGAGTCAAGTAATCATTCTTTTCCAATCAGCCATAGCCAGGGTAGACAATTGTAGGTTTAGCCTAAACATCTGAATCTAGTCAATGAAACAATTGGACCTGTAAATGAGAAAGTGCATATGGTAAAGATTTGAGTTTTTTTCTGCCACATGCTAGTGACTTATTTTTAAGCTGTGCCAAACCAAAACCTTTAATAACAATTGCACACACATATACTTTGCTGACTTCTTAGAGAGAACAAGAACCACTGTTTTTTATTTGTATGGATTGCCTGGTTAGCAACCAACTCTGCCTAAACCACGGATGCCACCCAGAATGGCATGATTATGAACAGGTAATATCCTACTTCCATTCATGGAACTAGGAAATCAGCCAAGGCTTGGAAAACTACCTTCCTTGGCAAAAGGCTCCAATGCCCAGCCCTTCAGCCCCATATTTGTACAAATGCAAAAAGATATTAGAAAACCATCCCTCCTACTATAAAGTGGCCAAAAATACTTCCCAAACATGTAGATGTTCCCTGACACTGGTGGTCAGTCTAAACTAATGATGTTTCTGCTTCCCTTCCCTCCACTTAACATACTAGCAACAGCTCTGCTGAGCACCCTGCCTGGGCCAACTGCCCTACAAGCAAAATGAAATAGGCTTAAAAGTTCCATTACTTCCTTTACCCAAAAATTTCTTGAAAATAGAAGCCTTTGCATCTATCTCCAACCCTAAAAAACTATACATGTCCCACAAGTTTGTCTGCCACTATGGGGACCCATGTTTTTTCACACAAGAACAAGATGGCTTGTAGACCTTCTTCCACACAAGCTGAGCTCTCCCCCTCTATTAAGGAATTATCTACATAGCAAACTGCAGCATCTCCAGGGGCCGACTGCTCCCAGCACCATTCTAGCTAAGTACTAAACATTTCAAATGTTGTACAGTTCTCTGGGAAGCCCATTGGCTTCACAGAATAAAAATAAGCCGCACCAGAATGAATACCTAAATGGGGCCAGCCATCAACCTGAAGAGGATGTAAGTAAAAACTGAAAAATATATCCATCTTACAGATGCACAGGTCCTGAATCCAAAAAGGTGGCGTTTGAAAAGGACCCAACATCTGGCCTATCAAAACTTCTTCTTCAATTAAATCCAGAAGAATCTGATTAATTCATCTCAACCTGTAGACATTGAAAATAGGAACAAAGGACCTTGAAAAGTAAGAACATCCAGCTAAAAATGTGGACCTCAAATTCATGTAAAATATGAGTAGTAAACAGCATAAAACTCTTTCTCCTTCCAGTAGGAATGTGAGATACTATTGAGAAACACCTTTAAAAACAGAAAATGACTAAAATGATGGAAAAATGAAAGCACATTATCAAAGAACAAGCATAAAAATCTATACACGTTGATGAACTGTATTGAAAAATTCTACCACATGAAGTCATTTATTTTTGCTTCAGAAAAAGGGAAATGTAAGATGTGTACCTTTTTTCTTTAAATTATCATTGCCAGTAGTATGTCACATATGGTACAAGGCAGCTTCAAAATCACATGTGATGAAGGGAAAATAAAAATTATGTGAAGGGACAAATTATGCCTGAAAATAGGGACATCCAGTGTAGAGGTAAACCAGATCTAAATTAGGAACATTCCTACAACATAGGGATAGTTGAAATGTTTGATGTACTCCTTTCCTGTGGTTGAGGTTAGATTCTTGCAAACAGAAGGGAAGGATGAAGCTGAATGTTTTGATGAAAAAACAGAAGTAAAGCCTTAAACAATTTCATAGGTTCATAGGTAGGTACTAGGTTATTGGCCCAAGGGCCTAAGTAAGCCTAGCGAACAAGGTTCCCTGGCTTACGCCACCCAAGAAAGTTATTTTCCTGTGCCCCTGTTGAGCAAAGACACAGAAGTGATGCCCAGGGTGTATTTCCTATTTCCTATCTACTCATCAAGATTTTTCTTGAAGAGTGCTAATAAGGAACTTTGCTTGACAGAGATGGGTAGCTTGTTCCAGAGTATAGGAAGTCTCTGGGACAGGAATCTATCCCTCCAGCATTTCATGTTTATTGTGGTGACAAGATTTAGGTCCCTAGAGTGTGTAGCTTGGAGGGATTGGGATTTCTTTAGGTGTAGCATGTCCAAAAGATCAGGGTTTAACATAGCTTTATATGTTAGGCAGAGATCACCTCGGAGTAAGCGATATGCTATGGAGTAAAGCTGGAGTTTTTTGAGATGTTCAGTGTAGGGCTTCTGTTTGAGGCCAATAATCCTCTTTATGAGGTACTTCTGTGGCCTTTCCAGCTGCTGCAGATGCCTTGTGAGGTACATTCCAAAAGGGGCATTGTACTCTATAATGGGTCTAATGAGTGTCAAGTAGAGGGGAACAATGACCTCTTTTTTCCTGGATGAGAACACTTTTGTGATGAGGTGTGCCACATAGATGGATTTCCTGACTACTGCAGTGATGGGATTATCAAAGGAGAGACTAGTGTCCACCTGGGTCCCAAGGTCTCTTATCACACATTCGGTGTTAAGTAGACTGCCGCCTATGTGGTAGTTCATGGGTGCTGAGTTTTTACCAAAGGGGATGACAATGCACTTTTTGGCATTGAGCTTGAGGCCATGGCTCTGACACTAGGCATCTGTCTCAGTGAGGCCCTTCTGTAGGATGTCCACATCATTTGGGGACTTGACTATGGCTCCTAGTTTGCAGTCATCTGCGAACTTTGTTAGCCAATGGCCTTTTGTGTTAGCCTGTACTTCAGGGAAGTAGATATCAAAGAGGAGAGTTCCCAGGACTGACCCCTATGGTGCTCCACTTGTCACTGGTTTGAAGTCAGATTTGGAGTCTGCAACTTTTACAGTTTGGGTTCTTTCAGTGAGCCATTTGGCAACCCATCTTGTGACAGAATGGGGGATGGTGTTCAAAGCCTTTGTGAGGTCAAGATAGACTGTGTGAATCACCTTACCCTCATCTATGGCTTTGGTGACTGCCTCAAAAAAGTTGATCAGGTTCAGAAGGCATGATCTGCCTTTTACAAACCTGAATTGGGTGGGATCCAGAGTTTGGAGGTTACCAATGTCTTTGTTTATGAGTTCCAAGATGATACGTTCTATGGCCTTACAAACTAGACTCATCAGACTAATAGGGAGATAGTTCCCAGGATCAGTGTGGTTCCACCTTTGTGGAGTGGGATAACTGTTGCTGTGCGCCATTCAGTGGGCAGAAAGACTGACGTGAGGCTATGATTGAACATGGTGCTTAGGTGGAGAGCCAGTTCATTCTGAAGTTTGTGTAAAACACAGCCTGGGATGTTGTCCGGTCCCCTGACTGCCTTATTTGGGTAATTTTGCAACAATAAGGAAAGTACCTCAAGCTTAATTGGAGAGTTAGTGAGGCTACCCACACAGCTGACATCTGAGCAAAATTAAGCCATGACCCCAATCCTACCAAACTGGTATGTTTAACTTGCTGAATGCTCTCAGCTGATGTTTACTCTTCCACCTTGCCTGACCACATGCCTGTCAGCTGGCCCCCTTTAGACCAACATTTAGCAGACAGGTGACCCTTCACATGAGAAGAATAAGATAGACATGTGATGATAACTCTGTAGAAATTGTCTTCTGAGAGAAAATGGCAGGAAAAAAACATCCCATTAAAACCTGCTGTGTGAAGATGAAATACCTCTTCTGAGGTAAAGCTGTAGAACTACCAATAAACAATTTTTACTCAGATTCTACCAAGAAAGAAGGCTATATAAATTGTTAAAAGTAATCTGCTCCCTGCTATTTAAAAACCTGAACTGTCACACTTCTTGTCATCATTTTTAAAGTATTTGGTATATATTATACTAACAGGGGAGGGGAGAACAAGAGAATAACTAACAGGCTTAAAGTGAAACCCCATTGGAAAACAACATTAAGGAATGTACAAAATTAAGGAAGCTTATTGAAATTCCTTAAATGGGTGGCCACAGTGGTGCAGCAGTTAGTGTTGCCGCCTCATAGCAAAAGGTTTTCCGGTTCGACTCTCAGCTGGTGTGCCTTCTATGTGGAGTCTGCATGTCCTCCCTGTGGTCATGTGGGTTTCCTCTGGGTGCTCTGATTTCCTCCTGCATCCCAAAGACATGCAGTAGGGGGCTTGGACACTCTAAATTGGCCATAGGTGTGTGTGTGTGTGCCTTCTGTGGAAGGCTGGGCACCGGGCTGGCAACTCAACACTGTAAAATTCCACTGACAATCATGAGTGGACAGATGATCTGCTGTGGCAACCCCTAGCTGGGAAAAGCCAGAAGAAGACTGAAATTCCTTAAATCTGCTTCCACTTTAATCTCATAACACCCCTTACTTTACCCTTCCTCCTTTTTTTCAAATAATACTTTTTTTAGCCACCCCCCCTCATACACTTTTATACCAAATGTAAAGTTGGAAGAGAAATGACAAACAAATGTAACAGGCTTATTAGTAACCTCCAAGAACAAAATCACTTTAAATGCCTGTATATAATACCCACTTACTAAAGAGAATTACATGCATCAATAAACCCCTTCACAATCTTGACTTAATAAATCACCCTTCACCTACAGCATAAAGAAAACCAATGAAATGTTTCTATTTGTAAATTATATTGAATAAAACTTCTGCATCACTATTAATGGATACTAGACCAAAAGCATTCAGATATACAGAGAGAGAAAGAAAGGTATAGCTATATAGATATATATATATAGATATAGATATATACATATAGATGAAACATATCAACCTAGTCTTAACAACTTAAAGGTAATTGCTGACACCCAAAACCAGCGGGTGTGTTCCTCTTCCTGGTAGTGCAGCCACAAACTCTTGTTAGTACCACTCCACAAAACAAAGGCTTGTCATGCACAATCAAGTAAATACAAGCGTTAAGCGGAGGTTATAAATATTTATTAAATAAAAACGGCAAGCGCTTTCAACTTGTGGTCTTCTTCAGGCCAATAACAACTAAAGTGCTTGGTGCAAACATTTAAATATACAAACATTAAAAATGCAATGACGTCACATCCTCAATTAATTGAAGTGCATACATTTAAAAATTAAAGGGACAGGAAGTACTGCCCTAATTTCAAGCATAGCTTGTTGTAAGCAGCTTCTAAAATCATAAATAAAACATAAAAAATGTATATAAAGCATAAAAATATATGGCATGTATATATATATATATATATATATATATATATATATATATATATATATATATAGTCAGCCATGCTGTATTGCTAAACAATCAATCTTATAAACATGCTTTATACATAAAAAGAAATAATATTTCTATTCTTTTAACAGAGCTAAAATGTGCATCCACGCATGTCATGTGTGGAATGCATACATCCAAATACCCATGTCATGTACTAATAGAAGTGGAACAAAGATATGGAACTATGATGTTGCGTGTGTGCATTCATGAAAAAATATGTGTAAGCGGATAACGCATAAAATATATATGTGTATGTCTATATGTGTAAAATGTACACATATATAAAGACAGTTGACAATAAGACTATGTGATGTTATATCAAATGCCCTAAATGAATGCTATGCAAAAAGGGACAGGAGTGGGGGGGTTGTGTGTGAGGGGGGGGTGACAAGATAAAAGAAAGTGTGGAGGGGGGGTTGGGGGGGAGGGGAGAAATGACAAGATTAAAGAAAGTGTGGAGGGGTAAAAATGTGAGGGAAAGAGGGGGGGAAGAAAGTGAGGAAAAAAGTGAATGAAACAAATAAAAATGTCAAGGTATAAATGGATAGGTATGAGGTATATGGTGCTCAATGGCGTAGTGACCTAGATTTCAGCATGGGTTTAATGGATACCCTGTCATTGAGGCCAGGGTGACAGTCAGCTCTAAGTCTGATAATCCATTTGATCTCCTTTGCTTCAGTTAAATTCTGGATGTCACCTCTCCTCAATGTGGGTTCATTCACCTGTATCACTTGAAACTTAAATGTGTGTTGTTTAGAGGTATTAATCACATGTTTCGACAATGCACTGCATGGTGAGGCCACTCTGATCTTATATATGTGTTCTCTGATTCTCTCTTTCAATTTGCGGTCAGTTTTACCTATATAAAACGCACAGCACTGTGTGCAGGTCGCTAAATAGACTACATGTGTAGTGTCACAGGAAGCCGCAGTTGTAAAAACAAATTCCTGTCCTGTGTTCGGATGTGTAAAGCTATCTGTTTCTTTGATGAAATTACAATAATTGCATCTATTACATTTCCTAGTCATGCTGCTTGTTACACATCTCACAGTTTCACATATTCTGTTCGGTCCACATAACATCCTATATAGGTTATATTTATTCTTATATGTGAACCTAGGAGAGTGATCAATCGCTCCTGATATATCTAAATCAGTGAGAAGAATGTCCCAGTGCTTCCTATATATGTCCTTCACATATCTAACATCCTGTGTGTAAAATATTGGTATCCTAAGTCTATCACTGCTATCATGTATTGCGTCCAATTCTTTGCATCCATCATTCCTATTAGCAAAGTATGGAAATGCTCTACCTTTCCTCAGCTCATTTATATCTTTCATGTTAGCATCTATTTCATCAGGTGAATAACTTCTATCCAAAAACATATTCCTCATTTCAGACATTCTATTATCAAAGCTTATATTATCAGAGTGTAATCTAGATATCCTTATAGCTTGTCCTCTGACAATGTTTTTAAAAACATGTGCTGGGTGCATGCTACTACGATGTAACAGATGGTTACGATAGCAGCTTTTGCTATGCACACCTGTGTTCAAGAGGCCACTCGGCAATCTCTGAATATAAACATCCAGGAATGATATCAACTCTATTGAGTTATCCATTGTAAACCTGAGATAATTCGTGTGGGTGTTTATATCTCTATGGAATTCTAAAAGTTGTTGTTCATCTCCTTTCCAAATAATAAAAAGGTCATCAACGAAATGGGTGTAAAATGACACATAATTCTGATATGCAGTGTTCTCAAATAGATAGTTAAACTCCCAGCATGCCATGACAAGGTTGGCGTAGCTATTGGCACAAGAAGTGCCCATAGCTACGCCATTCTTTTGAATGTATAACTGATTGTCAAAAATAAACACATTGTTCATAAGCACTAGCTCCATGAGTTCACAGATAACTTCAATCTTGCTCATAGAGAATGTACCATCCTTCTCTAAGCATTGACTAATACAGGTAATGCCATCCAAATTCGGAATGACAGTAAATAAAGACTGTACATCTGGGGTGACTAGTATATCCCTCTCGCCTTCCTTAACTGCATGTGTCTTGTCATATAACATGAGTAGGAACTGTTTTGTGTCTCTCAATATGTGTTCATACTTATTAACGATTGGTCTCAGTAAGTATTCTAGATAGAGCGATATGGGTTCCGTTACCCACCCTCTCCCGGCCACAATTGGTCTCATTGGGGGGTCTCGCCCATCTTTGTGGATCTTGGGCATCCCTTGTATACAAGGTATGATTGGATGTTCTACAATAAAATATCTGTAAAGTTCTTCGTTAATTTTCCCTTCAAGTAATAGAACTTCAAGTTTGGTTGTGACCCTATTCATAATTATATTAAGTGTATGTGTGTCAATCTTCTCATAAAATTTTGTATCTCCAAGCATCAAATGCATCTTGGTTTTGTAGTATTCCATGTCCATCACTACTATGGGGCCCCCTTTGTCGGCCGGTCTTAACATAATGCTACTATCATTCCTTAAGTTATTCAGTGCTCTTCTCTGTGCGGGGTTGAGGTTCCCTGTCCACTTCTTACTTTTATTAAAACTATCATTTGCATATAGATCTCTCTCCACCAACTTTGAGAATGCTTCTATCAATGGATGGTTATTCGGGGCATATGTGCTAGGTTTCCTAAATTTATGTAATTCTGATGTAGTACCAGCGAAATCAAGTTTAATCTGTAAATTACGAGTGAACAATTTAAGATCAATGATATTATCAGTAATATCACTTTTCTGAGAAGGAATGAATGTAGTACCTTTCTCTAATACATAACATTCATCCAAGGAAAGTGTTTTCTTGGATATATTCCAAATTAATGATTCTTGCTCCCTTGCCATAATTTCTTTATAGTAGGTCCTGGCTGTGGATGGTCTGCTGGCCTCTTTCTCTGTCGGCCTCTGCTCATTGACCGTTCTCTCCCCCTCCCCCCACCTCTCCATTGTGATGCAATAGGGAAAGGGGCTGTATGGGGGAAGCCATGGTTCGATGTGCTATCCAAGGGTACATTTGATTTTTTCTTTCCTACTTCAAAACTACCTTTGCTAGTACTATCACTATTTGTATCAATATGTTCACATATGTCTATACGAGTATTAGCTTCCTCAAGAACGGAAATATTGTGTATATTGCTAATGGGTGACATGCTTTGTATGTCTATGCCATCGTGGTGTACCATAGCTGCAGTAACCACCAGGTTCCGCTTCCCACCACTTTGTGGTAGGCTAGCTTTTATATTAACATCACTATTACTATTGCCTTGCCTGTCTTTCTGTTGTATAGGGGGGGTCTGGGGGGTTGTTGTCAAAATTCTTCACTGTGTTATTCACCCTGGGACAAGTGAAGACATTCCCCTTTTTAAAATCGTCAGTATCCCTCTTAATCTTATCACGTTTTTGCTGTAATAATCTCTTTTCGTACATAAACACATTATCCAACATTTTATCCATATACACATCTATTACTTGTTTAGGATACATATTATATAAGCTTAGTTGTTGTTGCTGAATATTTTCCCTCAAAGAAAGTTCTTGAGGCAAAAAGTACTTATTCAAAAGTTCCATATATCTAATGCTAGTTTCAAGGTTAATCTGCTGCCACATGCACAGCAGATCTTTATAAACAGTACCTGTGGTGGGCATTTTAAGAATCCTCAGGCCCCTGGGTACAATTTTGCATGTAATGCACACCTCGAAATGTTGGCGTTGTAACTGGAGGCGTTTAAGTCTCAGAAAGTCCCCTTCCATCTCCTGTACAAGTGTCGTTAATCCATGGTATTCCTTTTCTGAGGTTCCATTGTCATCTGTCTCAGTAGGAGCATGGTAGTGCAAAAGTGGATTTACTTCACCAGTTATTACATCTTGAAACCTAGTCTTGCTCTCTCTGTTGGTTTCCCTTTGACTAAGTAATACTTCCGGTGTATACGGAAGTTCAATCGGTGTGTCAATAGATTTTGACTCTGCCATGGAATATACATGAGCAACAACGTGTAAAATGAAAATAAAATCCCAAAAAAAAATGCTCACGTGTTATTCCACTTCCCACAAAACGTACTGTTGCTAAGAAGAAAAAAGAGAATGTGTGGGAAGCAATGTGCAGAGTAGGTTTTATATCCCAAGTAGTTCACTGTAAAGTTCCAAATACAATACGAATCAGGTTCAGATGTCTCCTCAATGTAGACTGCCTATGCAGGCAATTGCTAACACCCAAAACCAGCGGGTGTGTTCCTCTTCCTGGTAGTGCAGCCACAAACTCTTTTTAGTACCACTCCACAAAACAAAGGCTTGTCATGCACAATCAAGTAAATACAAGCGTTAAGCGGAGGTTATAAATATTTATTAAATAAAAACGGCAAGCGCTTTCAACTTGTGGTCTTCTTCAGGCCAATAACAACTAAAGTGCTTGGTGCAAACATCTAAATATACAAACATTAAAAATGCAATGATGTCACATCCTCAATTAATCCTCCTGACACATGCAGTTAAGGAAGGTGAGAGGGATATACTAGTCACCCTAGATGTACAGTCTTTATTTACTGTCATTCCGAATTTGGATGGCATTACCTGTATTAGTCAATGCTTAGAGAAGGATGGTACATTCTCTATGAGCAAGATTGAAGTTATCTGTGAACTCATGGAGCTAGTGCTTATGAACAATGTGTTTATTTTTGACAATCAGTTATACATTCAAAAGGATGGCGTAGCTATGGGCACTTCTTGTGCCAATAGCTACGCCAACCTTGTCATGGCATGCTGGGAGTTTAACTATCTATTTGAGAACACTGCATATCAGAATTATGTGTCATTTTACACCCGTTTCGTTGATGACCTTTTTATTATTTGGAAAGGAGACGAACAACAACTTTTAGAATTCCATAGAGATATAAACACCCACACGAATTATCTCAGGTTTACAATGGATAACTCAATAGAGTTGATATCATTCCTGGATGTTTATATTCAGAGATTGCCGAGTGGCCTCTTGAACACAGGTGTGCATAGGAAAAGCTGCTATTGTAACCATCTGTTACATCGTAGTAGCATGCATCCAGCACATGTTTTTAACAACATTGTCAGAGGACAAGCTATGAGGATATCTGGATTACACTCTGATAATATAAGCTTTGATAATAGAATGTCTGAATTGAGGAATATGTTTTTGGATAGAAGTTATTCACCTGATGAAATAGATGCTAACATGAAAGATATAAATGAGCTGAGGAAAGGTAGAGCATTTCCATACTTTGCTAATAGGAATGATGGATGCAAAGAATTGGACGCAATACATGATAGCAGTGATAGACTTAGGATACCAATATTTTACACACAGGATGTTAGATATGTGAAGGACATATATAGGAAGCACTGGGACATTCTTCTCACTGATTTAGATATATCAGGAGCGATTGATCACTCTCCTAGGTTCACATATAAGAATAAATATAACCTATATAGGATGTTATGTGGACCGAACAGAATATGTGAAACTGTGAGATGTGTAACAAGCAGCATGACTAGGAAATGTAATAGATGCAATTATTGTAATTTCATCAAAGAAACAGATAGCTTTACACATCCGAACACAGGACAGGAATTTGTTTTTACAACTGCGGCTTCCTGTGACACTACACATGTAGTCTATTTAGCGACCTGCACACAGTGCTGTGCGTTTTATATAGGTAAAACTGACCGCAAATTGAAAGAGAGAATCAGAGAACACATATATAAGATCAGAGTGGCCTCACCATGCAGTGCATTGTCGAAACATGTGATTAATACCTCTAAACAACACACATTTAAGTTTCAAGTGATACAGGTGAATGAACCTCACGTTGATGAGAGGTGACATCCAGAATTTAACTGAAGCAAAGGAGATCAAATGGATTATCAGACTTAGAGCTGACTGTCACCCTGGCCTCAATGACAGGGTATCCATTAAACCCATGCTGAAATCTAGGTCACTACGCCATTGAGCACCATATACCTCATACCTATCCATTTATACCTTGACATTTTTATTTGTTTCATTCACTTTTTTCCTCACTTTCTTCCTCCCCCTCTTTCCATCACATTTTTCCCCCTCCACACTTTCTTTAATCTTGTCATTTCTCCCCTCCACACTTTCTTTTATCTTGTCATTCCCCCCCCCCTCCCTCACACCCCCCCCCCACTCCTGTCCCTTTTTGCATAGCATTCATTTAGGGCATTTGATATAACATCACATAGTCTTATTGTCAACTGTCTTTATATATGTGTACATTTTACACATATAGACATACACATATATATTTTATGTGTTATCCACTTACACATATTTTTTCATGAATGCACACACGCAACATCATAGTTCCATATCTTTGTTCCACTTCTATTAGTACATGACATGGATATTTGGATGTATGCATTCCACACATGACATGCGTGGATGCACATTTTAGCTCTGATAAAAGAATAGAAATATTATTTCTTTTTATGTATAAAGCATGTTTATAAGATTGATTGTTTAGCAATACAGCATGGCTGACTATATATATATATATATATATATATATATATATATATATATATATATATATATATACATGCCATATATTTTTATGCTTTATATACATTTTTTATGTTTTATTTATGATTTTAGAAGCTGCTTACAACAAGCTATGCTTGAAATTAGGGCAGTACTTCCTGTCCCTTTAATTTTTAAATGTATGCACTTCGATTAATTGAGGATGTGACATCATTGCATTTTTAATGTTTGTATATTTAGATGTTTGCACCAAGCACTTTAGTTGTTATTGGCCTGAAGAAGACCACAAGTTGAAAGCGCTTGCCGTTTTTATTTAATAAATATTTATAACCTCCGCTTAACGCTTGTATTTACTTGATTGTGCATGACAAGCCTTTGTTTTGTGGAGTGGTACTAACAAGAGTTTGTGGCTGCACTACCAGGAAGAGGAACACACCCGCTGGTTTTGGGTGTCAGCAATTGCCTGCATAGGCTGTCTACATTGAGGAGACATCTGAACCTGATTCATATTGTATTTGGAACTTTACAGTGAACTACTTGGGATATAAAACCTACTCTGCACATTGCTTCCCACACATTCTCTTTTTTCTTCTTAGCAACAGTATGTTTTGTGGGAAGTGGAATAACACGTGAGTGTTTTTTTTGGGATTTTATTTTCATTTAACAACTTAAAGGACCTACATCATGGTTGCTGTTCAAAACAACAGACTGGTACTGTTACTTCACCAAAATGGCACATAAAACATCCAGCACCCCTATATATATAGAGCTTTCCTCTTCACACAGCATATATAAATATATATATATATATATATATATATATATATATATATATATATATATATATATATATATAGGGGTGCTGGATGTTTTATGTGCCATTTTGGTGAAGTAACAGTATTTGCTGTGGTTTTCTAGTTCAGACATGCACATATACTTACATTGTATTAGATTATTTTAAGCTATACTACCTATCAGTCATCTACCCTTCTGCGACCCAGCTAACTTGCTCATTCTCCTTCAATTCCGAGACAGCGCAGGAGGCTGTCATACTCAGCCAGGTAGCCATCAGAGTTTTCTTCATAGCCCTAATCTCTGGTAACACATGGCAGCAGATGGGTATGAGCAAATCACTAGCCTTCCAAACATATGTGCTACCATATATGCCTGACTCTTGTTACGGTATCCACTTGATATCTGTATAGCAGTAAACTCATTTGCCTGCCTCCCCAGAGGAGAGATGAGCAGGCATCAGACATGTACTCCTACCCTCTCCTGTGCACTCCTTCAGTGCTTGAGTTGCTAGCCGTCTCATGTTTTCTGTGTTGCAATTAGGACTTCATCCATCTAGGCCATGCAGCTGACATGTCAGAATACATTTTATTTTCTTTCCTTGTGCACCTCTCTGCCTGACGTTTTTTTTTCGGTATGCAGCCAGTGACTACTGAACTAAAAGAGGGGACTTGATTCTTCAAGTTTCAGTTATTTAACAGTGATCTGAACATGATCTATTGTTTTACAAATCAGTGTAGAGGCTGCTTGCATGCATGTGCATGCATGAAGATAAAAAAAAATGCATGTGTAAAGATAAAAAAGTATATACGAAGATAAAAAAGCATGTATAAAGAATAAAATGTATGTATGAAGATAAAAGTGCAGAGCTATTGCTGGCTTACATTATGCACAATACCATTCATCAGTTAGGCACCCCTCAACAATAAATTTTTGGAGTAAAGAAACAAACAAATAAAAAAAAAGTCTAGTCCCTAATTTGACACGTCACCCAAGGAACAGCAAAGAGAACCTAGTTTATTCTTCCCTGATCTGTAAGTCAACATAAAGATGCAGAAAAAGAAAAAAAGGAAAAAAAAGTCCCTTTTACAAACTGTCACTCCTCACTTCTTACTTAAATTGCATGCCCTTCAATGTTAAGCTGAGCAGAAAAAGAAGCTCCTTCAGTGATCTGTCAAGCCACACTTTGCACCTAAGAAGTACCAGGTCCATTTCTTCACCCTTCAACTCTAAGTTAAAGAGCAATAATAAAAATCTTCTGCTGTTAAACACGGTAACAAACCACTTGCTACATTTCTAGCAACCAGCTCGCTACAGCAGAACTTGTACCACACAAAGTATTAAAGCAAGAGCTTCAGTCATGACAGCAAAAGCAGTATGTAGAAATGACTAAGGAAATAAATACTGGTACTGCACAACAAACCAACTGGCATCTGACAATCATGTCTCCTATCACTTTTCACTCAAGGCTCCTACCCTGTTACACCAACCTAGCTGCATTTCTGTTTAAGTGTACACATTGACAAGGAACATAACTTTTTTCCAGTGGCTGTTGAAGATTTTGCATAATGGTTAAGGTGCTTACCTCACAGACAAGAGGTGCAAGATTTGACTCTCACCAAGGGAAAATTGGCTAGGCTTAAAATGGTCTCCCAGGGCAATTAACTTAGTGCATAGCTATGAACTGTAAACAAACTCCTGTATCGACAGTTTCATAAAAGCAGGCTTTGAAGAAATTATTTGTTTGGTGAGTGTGTTTGGCATAATGGTTAAGGTCTTTATCACAAAGGAACAAGGTACAGTGTTTGATTCATTCCTTGGGTTATTGATTAAGCTTAAATGGCCCTTCAGGGCAGTAAGCTTAGTATTCTTCTATAAACCTATAATGCTCAAAAGGCAATGTTTACATACTCTGTTTTGCCTATATATCTTTATTTGTAGTCTATTGCATCTCTGTATATAACTTAATTTTGTGATCTGTGTCTTGTCTTTCATATTCCATTGGTATTGCATGTACATACTACATAACTATATGATCTTTTGGAGAGTTCCTCCACAGACATTTGCTAAAAAGGGCTTCTTTCTCCATCAGATTTTCCCAGCAAATAAATAAATAAATACATAAATACATTTTTATTTATCTAAATGTCTGACATCTATATTTGTGCTGTCAACCACTTCATTTATTTTACTGATAAAAATAATTAAATGCTAAAAATTAGTTTAGTATGTCAAAGGAAAACAACTTAACAAAGCAGCAAACTAAAACACAAATAGCATAAGCATAGTTAAAATTAAACAGATAAAAATAATTAAAATAAAACAACATTCTGAATCTAGAGTGACTATGTCTGGCACACCTTCAATAGGCCTTTCAAAAAGATGGTAATACAGGAAACCCTGGGAAGCAAGACTATCACTTGCTCACCCAAATGCAAGAAAGTAGATCATTCCAATGGACTGGTGGCAGTATATGAAAACCAAGTTCTACGGCATATTTTTAATTGGGGCCTTTAAACCAGCATCAGCCTTTCACCTGATGATCTCTCAAGCATAAACAGTATTTAGAGTCTTAACAAGTCTTTCAAATATATAGCACCCAGGTTGTCAAAGGCTCAGTAGGTCAGGGTAAGTACCGTAAATGAATATCTGGCTACAGGCAATAGGCAGTACAGATCTCTCATTTCATGAATAGTATGGCATGTTCACAGAGTGCCCAAGAAACAGTGAATCAAACCTGAGCACTCAAGAACAGTGCCTGATAACCTACAGCGTACTTTCAGACATATGATCCAGTCTTTCAAGTGCCAGCAGGGGAACGAGTATGGCCAAGATGAAATAGCGACGATGATCTCTTACCACCAGGAGTTCATCAGCTACTTGAATGACGGCTAAGTCTGCACTGTGAATGGTCATAAACCTAGACAGACTATGATGTAATGTCATGTGATGTTAGATTGCAGCTCTGTATGCACCACTTTTTCAATCAAACTTTTAATGAAATGAAATTTCAAGACCAGACAATAATTCTCCAAATCACTCATGTCCAAGGAACCTGTCTTGGTATAAACAGCGGCCAAAGTCACTGTCAGTACACATGGAAATAACCTGGCCCTCTGGGAAGAGCTAATGATTAGGAAAATAATTAAACCTAGCTTTCTTACAACTTCCTTACAATTTTTCTTGCTGTTTATCCTTCCTCCTCTTCACCTTTGTTTCTGTTCTTTGTTGCCTTTCTTTGCGGTTTTCATTTTTTTTCCTCCTAATTTTTTTATGGGACAATGTCAGTTCCAGAATCACTAACCCCATTTTAGGCATGGATCCAAAAAGAGAACGCCAGTGAAAAAATAGGCTGCTATTGAGTAAGTCTTCCACATCGACAACTCTTCAGTGAAGAAAGTTCTAATTAATAACTGTTCACATGATTCCAGATAGAGGGAAAGATAAGGCAGCTGCTACAGATGAAAGCTAAGCTTTTAGTGCTCTTCCCAATAAGGAGAGGCTAAGAGTAGCAGCATTTGGTGACAAAGCAAAAAGCAGGACATTAGCTTTGTATGTAAGGACCTGCTCGAGAGCTGCCATTTTGAGTAATTGTATTATCAGATGCTAGTCTATTTTTGCTTTCTGCAGTAGTGGATAGCATTGTTCTTTTTTTTGGCTACTTACCAAATTACAGAAAATATGGCATCTCTTTGCAAAATGTAAGTGCTGGCACTGTTAAGGAAACAATAGTGTTTAAATAATAAAACCATCATTGTTTAGAAAAACCTTCAGTGCCGATGTAGAGGAAGCTAAGGGAAGAAAATAAAGGGGAAGCAACCTGAAAGAAAATCCTTCTGAACCCTCTTTGAACTGAGGCCATGAAAATAAGTGCTTATTTTGAATGACAACATCTGTGTCACTTTGTAAAGCCAGAATGCCATCCATTCAAACATTAAAGAACTACAGAAATGTAAACCAATGGGTTTAAAAAACACATTAAGTAGAACAGTTCCGTTTGCATTCCATACATTCTTCTTCTATCATTCTTCCTGCTATGCAATACTTTGAAAATGTACAAGAACATGTGGCATTTCTGATTATGCATTCCATCTGACTTTATCTATATTTCTTTCCTACTTGTCATCTGATATCATAATCCTCTGCTTTGACGCTGAAGTTAGTTATCTTGAGGATAAAAAAGGATATTACAGTCACTAAATTCTAAACTATGGTTAACAAGCAGCCACTCACATAGGTAAAAAAAATACTAAACATTTTGATGTAATCTGTTTTGTTTGAGAAAGAGGTAAAGATCAAAGAAAACAGTACTGTATATCTCAATTAACTGGTGTCTGAATGTGCTTTCGGTAGTTAACCAGATGTTGGCATTTGTAGTTTTAAAGGCCAAATCGATGTTAATGAAAAGTTGGATATGGAGGAAGTAAAGGGCTATGTTGGTTGTTTTCACAATATCTTTCAAACATGGCAATCAGTCAAAAGTCCCAGAAAAGTACTTACGAAATCCAAGATGCATAAGAATTTATGTTTTGACAAAGCAAGATGCAAAGGTCATGCTGCTCAAAAGCGGTATATATAGGCTTTTAGCTACAAGTTTATGTGAAAACTTTGAAGAGGAGACATTAGATAATAGTTTATATATATATATATATATATATATATATATATATATATATATATATATATATATATATGTTCAGATGTTCATAGGTAGGTACTAGGCTATTGGCCCTAGGGCCTATATAAGCCTAGCCAAAAAGGTACCCTTGCTTTCGCCACCCAAGAAAAATATTTTCCTATGCCCCTGTTGAGCAGAGCCAAAGAAGTGATCCCGGGGTAAATTTCTATCTCCCATCCAATCATCAAGATTTTTCTTGAAGAGTGCTAATGAGAAGCTTTGTTTGATATAGATAGGTAGTTTGTTCCAGAGTATGGGAAGTCTCTGGGACAGAAATCTATTCCTCCAGCATGTTCTGTTTATTGTTGTGACAAGGTTTAGGTCCCTAGAGCATGTAGCTGAGTGGGATTGAGATTTCTTTAAGTGGAGCATGTCCAGCAGTTCTGGGTCTGACATAGCTTTGTATGTTAGGCAGAGAGCGCCTCTGAGTAGGCGATATGCGACGGAGTAAAGCTGGAATTTTTTAAGACGGTCTGGCTAGGGCATCTGTTTGAGGCAGGTAATCCTCCTTGTGAGGTATTTTTGCAGCCTTTCCTGTTGTTGTAGATGTCTTGTGAGGTACATACCAAAAGGGGCACTGTATTCTATAATGGGTCTAATGAGTGATGGATAGAGGGGAACAATGACCTCTTTTTTCCTGGATGAGAAACCTTTTGTGATGAGGTGTGCCACGAAGAAGGATTTCCTGACTACTGTGGCGATGTGAGTATCAAAGGAAAGACTACTGTCAACCTGTGTCCCAAGGTCTCTTATCACACTTTCAGTGTTAAGTAGACTACTGCCTATGTGGTAGTTCATGGGTACAGAGTTTTTACCAAAAGGGATGACAATGCACTTTTTGATATTGAGCTTGAGGTTTTGGCTTTGACGCCAGGCATCTGCCTCAATGAGGCCCTTTTGTAGGATGTCCACATCATTAGGAGTTTCGATTATGGCTCCTAGTTTACAATCATCTGTGAACTTCATTAGCCAAAGAACTTCTGTGTTGGCCTGTACTTCAGAGAAGTAGATACCAAACAGGAGAGGACCCAGGACTGAACCCTGTGGTACTCCACTTGTCACTGGTCTGAAGTCGGATTTGGAGTCTGCTGCTGTCACAGTGTGGGTTCTGACAGTGAGCCAGATGGCAACCCATCTTGTGACATAGGGATTTATACCTAGTTTAGTGAGTTTATCTATAATTCCAGAGTAGGGGATGGTGTCAAAAGCCTTGGCAAGATCTAGGTAGGCTGTGTGAACCACCTTACCCTCATCTACAGCTTTGGTGACCGCTTCAAAGAAGTCTATCAGGTTTAGGAGACATAATCTGCCTTTTACAAACCCAAACTGGGTGGGGTCCAGAGTTTGGAGATTACCAGTGTCATTGTTTATAAGTTCCATGATGATACATTCCATAGCCTTGCAGACCAGGCATGTCAGGTTAATGAGGCGGTAGTTCCTGGGGTCCATGGTGGCTCCCCCTTTGTGGAGTGGGATGACCGTCACTTTGCACCATTCAGTGGGCAAAAAGCCTGAGGTAAGGCTATGATTGAACATGGTACTCAGGTGGGGTGCCAGTACATTCTGTAGTTCATGTAGAACACAGCCTGGGATGTTGTCAGGTCCCATGGATGCTGCGTTCTTGGCTTTGGAGAGTGTGGTTTTTACCTGTACAGCCGTGATTACAGGAACTTTGCATTCTTCCGGTATAGAGATGGGCCCTTTAGGGGGTGAGAGGGGGGTAAAGTTAGCACTGAACCTATCTGCCAGGATGTTGGCAATATCAGTTGGTTCTGTATATTTAGTGCCATTGTGCTGTAACTCAGACCAGAGCTGAGTGTTGCCATTGAGATTCCTGACTTAGCTATAGAATGCTTTGTGGTTGTCTTTAGAATCAGTGGTGATTTTATTTTCGCAACTAGCTTTGGAAGATTTTATGAGGGATCTCAGCTTCTTACTGAGGCTGACCACTTTGTTCCTCCAATCATGGGAATTTACTCTTTTTTTGCAATAGTTTCTTTCGTCTGTTGTAGAGTTTGTTTATGACTGGGGACCACCAGATTGGCTTACTTTTTTTTGGAGGATAGCATCTTGATTTTTTTAGGGATTGCACTATCCATGCAGTCATGTAAGTGCTTATAAAGTGCATTTGTGTAGGATTCAGTAGTCATACCTCTATTGTCTGTCTGCATGGGTGTTGTGAAGTTTGCCACTTCTGTCTTAAGAAGCGTGAAGTTGGCTTTGGAGAAATTTTTTACAGGTGATTAGCTTGTGGTCGATCTGACCAACGAAGAAATGATCTCTGATGTGGAACACCGGTTGCCCATGTTGGTAATGACCAGGTCTAGGATATTGCTGCCCCTGGTGGGGGTGTGGATAAGTTGATCCAAGGCGTTGGAATTTATGAATTCCAGAAAATGTTGAGCAAAAGAGTTGGTACATGAGTAGTTTTCCCACTTAATGGTGGGGTAGTTGAAATTGCCCATTATTAGAGTGTTAGGTTGTACCCTAATATTTTCCAGTGTATCAAGAAATGAGGAGTGGGAATGCTGTGGCATGGTGGGAGATCTGTAGCATGCTACAATTTGGATTGCAGTCTTGCCCAGAGTTAGTTGCACTTGGATAATCTCGGATGCATCATGCTGAGCAATTAGCCTGGAGGTGTGGCTATCCTTAATTAATATGGACACGATTCCACCTTTAGTGTTTCGGTCCCGGTTAGGTGGCCGAAAGGTGTGGTATAAATTATAGCCTGGTAATGCAGGGGTGCTCTCTGGAGCCTTGAACCAGGTCTCTGTCACTGCACAGATGTCAATGTTCTCCATTTTAAGGAGTGCCTCATGTGAGTGCATTTTGAGGTTTAGACTTCTAGCATTAAGTAGCATTACCCTCAGATTTTGCTTGCTTGTACCTTTTACGGTGGTAAATTTGTCATTTGAGCCTTGCCTATAATACTATGGGGGGGCAAGAGCTTTAGCCAGTATCTGGAATCCCAAGGGCGACAGGTGCAGGCCATCTCTGGCAAAACATCATGGTCTCTCGATCATGTCATCCCAGGCAGACAGATACTGGATCCCCTTAGAATGACACCAGAAGCTTAGCCAATTGTTGAAGTCAATCATTTTGTCCTTGTACTGTGGTATCATTCTGGGTGATGGTAGGATGCTACTCAGGGCTAGGGTCATATCTGCCTGGGCTACAAAATCAGAAAGCTCCTACATGTCTCTTTTCATGTAGTCCAGGGAGGTATGTCTCAGGTCATTCACACCAACATGGACAATGACAGAGTCATATTTGTACATGTTGTAGAGTGACCTGAGTGCATGCATTATGTGGCAGATTCTGGCACCCAACAGGCAGCTGACAGTAACTTTCTCCTTGTTTAGCCTGGTGAGTGGAACATCAGTGTGCCTGACTACAGAGTCACCTATGACTAGAGTGTTGGGTACATTGTTATGCCTTATCGGCTGTGGTTGAGTGGCACACTGAGTTTGTGGGCTATGTGTCTTTTGGGTTGTGTTGGAGGGTGGAAGTTGCTTGCATTTCTGCTTTGGAGGTCCCTGTTGCTTGGGCAGATTTTTATTAAGAGCTCCGTGAATGTAGGTGTATGTTTTGTGTTTCTATGTGTGCGTTTTGGTGGTGTAGGTTTTGAGGGGCTATATGATGAGTGTGGTGTGGTGCAAGTGTTTACCTTCTCCTCTTGACTTTCTAGTCCAGTCTTGGGTGAAGAGAGCTTTGCTTCCAGTTTGGCTATATAAGTGCATCTCTCACAGGTTGCAGTGTTGGGTGGTAGGAGGAAAGGGTTGTCTGCGTACATGAGGCAACTGCTGCATTGCCCTGAGATGCCCAGATTCATCAGGTAGACAGGAGAAAACACCAGGAACTGACCCTTGGACATGCCTGGATAGGTGCTTATTTATTAAGTACTAAAAACTGTTTCCCTCTAGACAAGCGAGGAAAGTTGAGTGCTGTAGTAATTTGTAGCTTATTTAGTGCTTACAACGAGTTCTGAACAAGTGCTGAGCTCAAAGAAACAGATTTGATTGCTAAAACTAAAACTGGCTAGTTTTAAGGGAAAATTCAGAGAGCAGACTTTATGGTGCTGGGAACAGTTTAACCCTAGCCAAGCGGCAATGCATAACGTTTTTTTTTTTTTTTTTTTTAGATAAGCTACATAGTGCTTACCACTCCCACTGATAAGCTAGAAGGCTTCCCTCCAACACGGAAAGGCTTGGGGTCTCAGAAACTTACAAACAGTCCTGGATACAGCAAATCTGTATCTGGACTAGACTACTTACAGGAAAGGCAGGAAACAAGCTTAGAATTTTTTTTTGGTAAAGTGGAAAGGGAGAAAGGGGGAGCAGAACATAATTCAAGGTTAAGAAACTAAGTGGGTTGGCCTTCCCAAATGTTCTCCCTGTATTAGGTAGAAGGAGGTAATGATACTAGACTGGGAGGAGTGTCCCAGATCAAATTTACAGTAGGGGTGGGCAACTGCAAAGCCACCAAGTATAAGAACAGGATACCAATAGGGAGGAAGGGTGGGAAACAAAAATCAGAACAAACAAACCCAAACAGATGCTTAACAATTGTAGAAAATTTCTAGTTAACACCTCTCACACAGTGAAACTAGCGAGAAAAGTATGCAGCAAACAATAAAAGTGCTATAAATAACTCGTAAAAATAAGCAAAAAACAGGATACTTAGTGCTATATATCACAGATCAGTTTTCCTCCGATTAGCTCAGTGTGAAATGGCAGAAACACTCACAAGTTAACTTCTTAAGTAACAAAGTTGAAACCTGAAACAACTTTAAAAAAAAGCTCGAAAGAACCAATGTGGTGTTTACTCCAAGCCGTAGACCAGGTAACCCCAATCAGCCAATGACCATAAACACTTCACTCTCACTAAAATTCTATACTGGCTTTGGCTAAACTAAGATGGCCTGGAACATGTGCTCAGAAACACAGCTTCTGCCAACAAATAACTAGGCCCAAAACACAAGCCTGAATATGGGCAATGCTACAACTACCCACACTACGTAGGTATGTGTGTGTGTGTGTGTGTGTGTGTGTGTGTGTGTGTGTGTGTGTGTGTGTGTGTGTGTGTGTGTGTGTGTGTGTGAGTGTGTGTGTGTGTGTGCATGCGTGTGTGTGTCTTTGTAGAGGAGCGTGGTCTATTTCCAGTCTTTTTGATGTGGCATCTGTCACCTCCCTTGGAGTGTCTAACTTTGTGGGATACAGGGATTCGTAAGTGTGTGTCTGAGTTAAAAACAAAAATAAAAGATATATATACATATATATATATATATATATATATATATATATATATATATATATATATATATATATATATATATATTGTGACCTTTTCCAGATTAATACAAGAAAAACATTTTTACTCTTTAGTGCCATGGTGATAGCCATATTAGTGCATCATTATTTTAATATATTAATGTTTCACTTTATCTGTATCTCTGAGATGATCCCACAGTTAAACAAGAGGAAACTGGTTATGCTGTGCACACTTTTAGATATGTCGGGGTACAAATAGTTTACAACATTTTAAGTTTTAGCAGAGTCTTTACAATGAAGAAAATGAAAGTTCTTATACAAATCCATCGATTCTGATCAATTGTAACTAGTAAAATGAAATTAAACACATGCTGTATTGAAGAACTTATAAAATTCCCTACATACGCAGTCCACTCTTGTAATCTTTTGCATGCATACCCAGTTCCAGGTGAAATTAAAGCACATGTGTGCACTTAGACATGTATTGCCAAGGTACTGCTTACACCTGTGCTTCACCATCACCCCACCCCAAGCATAGTTCTTTTGGAGATCACAAATAAACGCACACATCCTTGTGAATTCACTTTCCTGATTTAAGACTATTTGGCATACTGTCATTGTAATCCAGCAATGTCTATACCCATCAGTTACAAACACTTGTCACCATATTCCACAAATATCCATTTGACATAAAAAAAATAGATGCCTGCAGTAAACTATTCTAGCCTGATTCACACTAATGCACATTAGACCTACAATGTTTAAATTAAACATGACAGCAGGGTCAGGCATTTTCATCTGCAGACAGCTCCTGTATCCTGCAATCATAGCTGAGTTGTTGACTGTGTATACTTCAGATGCCTAATTTGTGGTAAATTGATAATAGTTATAGATGTGATAATATATTTCTCACCTTTTAGTGTAAGCTCATAGAGGGCCACACATTCCAACTTATTTCACACAAATGCACACTACTTCTACAAAGCCAGGCTGTTTAAACTTATCAAACAACAAGGGGGTAATTTATTTTCATTCACAAACAGTCCTCACCTCCAACCCAGGGAAGTATTACTGACTGTAATAAAAAAATAATACCTTTCAGACTATTAATGCAATTATCAAGGCCAAATCCAAAACATAATAAGGTACAAAGATTCAAACTCATGGATAGATTTCAAATATTGCTCTTATATAGTTAGAAAGTTACTAGAGCTACAGTTTTTGCATTGGTAAGCATTTTAATTTTTTCTGACACCATCTACCAGGTTGTACCATGTATCTTTAAGTGTTCCCTGTATTATCCCCTAGAGCAGAAACTGCACCAGTGGTGGATTTGAGGAGCGGAAGCAAAGTGGAGTATCTGTATTATCAAATATATGCTGTCCCTGCACTCCAGGAAGGATTGCTTTTTTGTGCCCAAACAGGGCAGAGCAAGATACATCACATGCATTGCTGCAACATACACTAGCTCCAGATACTATAGTTTTACTGGCAATCTGTCCCATGATTATGGTACAGCTACCATTACTAGGGATGTGTGTTTATCAGTGATTACTGGGTGGGTGGATGTTTTGTTATATCACACACAGAACCATGCTGTTCCCATTGCACACTACTCCCTTGGGCAGAAGTCTTGTGTGGAGATGGGCTTAGGATTAAAGCAAGAAAAAATCCCTCAGTAGCAGTGTGATGCTGCCCAAGGGAGCCTCAGTAACTTTACCGGCTGTGTACATGGATCAAACTCAGAAAAGGTGTGGAAAAGAGATTCAGAAGGACCATCAACCTGCACTTTATAGATATGATATCAAATACTACAAAAGATTTCAAGAATGTATAGCTTTTGTGACAAGTAAAATAAGCCTATGCCAACTGGTTAAATATGATTTTCAGTCATTAACTGCCGGTCGCGATGGTGCAGCAGTTAGCGTTGCTGCCTCACAGCAAGAGGTTCTATGGTTCGATTCTTGGCTGGGGTTCCTTCTGTGTGGAGTCTGCATGTCCTCCTTGTGGCCATGTGGGTTTTCTCCGGGTGCACCGGTTTTCTCTCCCATCCCAAAGACATGCAGTAGGTGGATTAGACACTCTAAATTGGCCCTAGGTGTGACTGTGTGCATGTGTGTGTGCCTTCTGTGGAAGGTTGGGCACTGGGCTGGCAACTCGACACTGTAAAACTACACTGCCAATCATGAGCGGACAGAGGATACGCTGTGGTGACCCCTAACCGGGAAAAGCTGAAAGAAGAAGAAAATGTCATTAACTGCCAACAGCTGCTGTGCTTCGATGCAACGTCTGAATTTTTATTTTTAAATAGCTTCCATGGGATCAAACAGATGGCACAGAACAGAAAGCACTTTTTTGTCATCGAAGACATATATCAGAGTATTTTAAATTGTAACAGCATGCCAGGCATTATAAGGATAATAAGAGAAATGGTTATTTCTACCTTTATGGAAGCAGTTTAGTAGTTCTCCTTCAAGATGCAGCTGTACCCGTGTCAGACATTAGAGGCACTTTAGTAGTGGTTTCTTAAACTAAAGAAGAATATGCAGCCCGAGTCTGATGCAAGGCTCTAAGTTAGCTAATGGGAGGGAATAGGAGGAATGCCCTAATCCCATCAAATGATGATAACCATCTTCCCCATCACCTAACTATTACTATGATGGGAGAAATGGGTAATGATGAATTGTGAGCATATTGGCTGCTTGAGTTGAGACAAAAATAAATTCATTTATAAAAAAAGAGCTTCTGAAATAAAACAATATTGAATTGGTTAAATGTATTAAGTGGCTTTCTCCTTAAAGCATTATAATGACAGTCATCCTTACCCCAAACTATACCACATAAGCAGATCAGTTATCCTTTAACCATAACTATATTTCAGGACCCAGTGCAGATTGCTTCCACTATGAGTGGGTGAACTCAAACTCACTAAGGATCAGAATCCCCAAACTACATTCACTCCCAAAATGGCAGAGAAAGCATTTTTAGATTGCCTTTGCAGGAGACAAGCCCCCACACCCCCTGGAATTATATATATGAATCCCACTCAAAGAATGGAGAAATATGCCATCAGTCAAATTGCTAACTGGCTCACAGCTAGGATGCAGGAAATAAAAGTAGGGGGAAGTTACGTCCACAAACAGATTACTCACCACTGGTGTCCCCTAGGGTTCTGTGCTAGGACTTCTCCTGTATGGCATCTACTTTTCTGAAGTAAAAGCCAATACCAATGGTCTCTGGCTGACTAAGTTTGCAGATGACTGCAAGCTAGGAGCAGTCATTGAATCCCCAAATGACTTAGCCATCTTGCAGTAAGGTGTGTCCCAAATAAATAACTGGTGTCAAAATCATGGACTGAAGCTCATTTTCAAAAAAATGCATTATTGTATCCTTTGGGAAGTCATCTCTCACAGGGAACTACTACATTAAAAATACATACCTAAGAGCTGACCTAGTTGTTTGGCATTTGGGAACTGATTTGGATAGTGACATAACCTTTGACCAACATGTGCCCGTCATTGTAAAAAGTCCTTCTATATTGCACAGCTTATAAATAAAATGATTGTGTCTAGATTTCGGGAGGTCATTGTACCCCTTTACTCAGCCTTTATTAGGACAGTCATTGAATAAAATCCCCCTTTGGCATGTATCTGTCCAGAAACATGTAGCAAACTGTAATGCCCACAGAGATGATTCACTAAAAGAATACAATGCCTAAACATGTCCTTCATGGACCAGTTCAAAACTGTCACTATACTCAGTATCCTACAGACTACTAAGAGGTGAAATCTAAACCTCTTCTGCAACATCATCAGAATGGTTTGGAGGGGGCAGTGCCAAGGTGGTGAACCGTTAACAGCAACATGAATCTGCACTTTTATCTCACATTTATCTATGGCAGGATTTTTTTTACTTCAGAAGAATTCTATTCTTCTCAGACTTGAAGGAAAATAACTTAAGAAGCTACTAGGAAAATGCTTAAAACCACTTTTTACTTTACACCTCTTCTGTCAAAATTACACAGAAAGGCTCACTTCTGGTCATTCAAAATGAGACATCTGAAATCAGCTTCACAAGTAATATCAATTAAAAAAGAACTACATTATTTATTTAGCAACATTCAAGACCTTTCATTAAAATAGACTAGATAAAAAAATTATCAAGTTATGAAGAATACAGCAAAGTGAAATGCTAAAGGAAATGATAAAACAAAACTTAGACTTCCAGAATGGAAGAATCACTGAATGACATTGATGGAAGAGTAACTGAATGAGGAAACCACGCTGAATCTATAGTAAAACAAAATAACTCATTACTGGATAAAATAGATGACAATGAAAACAGATCTAGGAGAAACAATATCAGAATTTAAGGATTACAAAAAACAAGAGGGGGATAATATGGTAAATGTCTTAACATCTTGGATTCCAAAAATCTTAAACTTACCAGAAGCTTTATCTTTTGGAAATGAAAGAGTGCGTAGATCCTTAAAATTCCCTTAGCAAAGAAAAATTCTTCACCAAGGTTTATCATTGTCAGATATATTTCATGTCAGAATAAAGAATTAATATTACAAACTGTGTGGTCTAATTCTCCTATCAAAACTGGCAGCAACTTAATAAGATACAGCAATGACTGCTCAACTTCTGTGATAACAAAAAGTAATGCATGTTTACCATTAATAAAAACAACTGGAGAAAAGGGATATTAAAACACATCTGCTGTTCCCTACCAAGTTAAGAATATTTTTTTTCCAGATGGATAGAAGACTTCCAACACCTTGAAGAATGCTGTTAATTACTTCCATAATAAAAAATACATTAGTCTAAATAGAAGACATAGACTGGAGCATTACATCACCAAAGAGACTTGCAAAGAAATGGCTGGAAGAGCAGTGAAAGCAATAAGAAGTTAAAGGACAAGTGAATAATGCATGGTTTGTACTTTAAACTTTCAGATTAACTTATTTTAAACTAATACTGGGACTCTGAATTTATAAAGAAGTAAAGCAACCTACGTTTACTTTTGTCTCATAATATAAAGCCATATACATTCCTGCAGTTTTTGTTTTTCTTCCATATATATCTTTACATGTACTATATGTAAGTCTATATGTGTTTATATATTTCAAAATGTATGTGCGCGTGTGTGTGTGTGTGTGTGTGTGTGTGTGTGTGTGTGTGTGTGTGTGTGTGTGCATGTGTGTGTATAATGTATATGGGGTCTACTTTAAGTGCTCGAAATATGGATCTACTTCAGTAGACCGAAAGTTCACTTATCCATCTTTCAGATAGGTGAGAGGAAAAGGCTGACAACAGCAGAACATCGACATCCTGAAACACTAACTTCCCACTCCAGGTAAGTAACCACTTAGTCATCCTGAAAAAATTTTAAACTGAAGAAAAGTAAACCTACCCAAGTGGGGGGGCTTCACACCCCCACACCCCCACTAACTAAATATAACAACTCCGAGATCACAGTACTGTGGGGGTAAGGGGAAAAGTTTAAACAGGGTGGCCAAGCGGTTACTTACCTGGAGTGGGAAGTCGGTGTTCCGGGATGTCACTGTTCTGCGGTTGTCAGCCTTTTCATCCCAACTATCTGAAAGCCGAGTAAGTAAACCTTCAGTCTACTGAAGCAGATCCATATGAATATGTATGTATATATATATATATATATATATATATATATATATATCTACTTTGGAAGCTCGAACTTTGAAAACTTCTAACTTCATATGGTCGAGACCACAACATTGAAGTTTTGAAAGTTCATAAATGTATACAGGGGAGCATGTCCCTCTGCACCACCACATCCACTGTTAATTAAATATACTAACTGTGAGATCGCACTACAGAGAAGAGAACTGTGAATATCCCATTCCACACTGTATGATGATCTGCATTTAAACTGTTCAAAGTTTCCAAACTTCGATCTTATGGTCTCGACCATATGAAGTTCAAATATATATATATATATATATATATATATATATATATATATATATATATATATATGTATGTATGTGTGTAATAATGCCATACAGTACTTATTTTAGAAATTGTATTATTGTTTGTAATAAATCTAAAGCAACTTTATTCTATAGACAATTTAAATAATATATCTGATGCAAATTTATAGAGTCTTCCCCGGGATTCATGAACCTTGCGCCAGGCGCACGCATGGCATAGGCGCCACAACGCCAGACATGGCCGCCGAGCGATTCAGGTACTATTCAAACCCACGTGCATCAGCGGCGTACGCCGGAGTTGCGCCGCCTCCAGCCTAGGTATGTTAAATACCCCATGTGCGGTGTTGCACCATGCAAATGAAGGCAAGTAGCGATTCACGAAATGGCGCAGGCGTAGCATAACAGCACGACAATGTAAACCAAAAAAAACGGTTTACATATATCCAAACATGACATAGGAGTAACGGAAGGCTGCCAACATCAGGTGTCATACTGGTGCAACATGGCAATGGGGAAAGAAAACGAGAATGTCAAAAGAAAACATGCAGAAAATGTAAATAACGACATAAATGTAATGTACGCAAAAACCACAGCAGAACCCCAGGACATGTCCGCGGAAGGTGAGGAACAATGAAGTAATATGACAATGTCATAAAAGAGCAGTATAAGACACATCAGCATCACAGCCACAATACACCATAGTATGAATGGAAAGCCACAACCACAGCCCAAGGGTTGCCAAGGAGTGGCGGCGGTGTCTGGCGCCATAACCATGTATTAGTAGTCAATGCCATGCAAATGAGGCAGATAATACTGAATCGCAAAACCCCCGCCGGCGTAAGGCTGCACCAAACGGCGCAGCGGTAATACACAGAGGAGTGGCCTAGAGGGAATACCTGTCAATCGCAGAGGTGTGTGCCACTGTAGGAGGAAGCACATTGGAGGCCAGCAAACCTGGGCTGTACAATGCACATCACAGCATCAGGACCGGCATGTGAGGAAATAGATGCGCTGAGAGTACACAATGCGTGCACAGATGCATGTGCACGAGGATGACAACGTTCCCCAAACCAGTCATGTGACGGCCACCCCGTCAACAACCATGGATACAGAAAGGTGATGCGGAGAATATGAGGAAATGCGGAAGCAGTGTAATTGGAGTCGTAATGAGCAATTAACAGCAATCAACCCACGAAGGGCAATCAGCGGCAGCTGACAACTCTGCATGCAGAAACCTGCAAAACGGGAAAGGGGAGGCATATGAATGCAAAGAAAGTAGGGGATGTTGCAGAAATGCAAAGAGCGAAGAACCGATACAACACAGCCAAGGAGAGAGTTAGCATAACGGCGGCGGCAGACAAAATGCATGAGATGCCATGTGTCTGCAGGATGCACTCCCGTAAATAGTAGGTGCAACGTGCAGAAACAGTAAAGTAAGGTGTAAAGCTAAACCAAGTTTAATGTAACACCAAAGGCAACAGCGTTGCAGTGCCAACGATAAAACACGGAAGATAACCCACAGATACGGCATCAGAGATACACCCAATGACATCACCGGGTGTACAGCACAACACTATAAAGTGGGAATGCACACAACACACAGCGCGAATTCCCAAATGCTGCGCCTTACGGTGTAAACACACGGGGAACTTTTAAAATGTATATGTTGGGTGCTGCCATGGCCGTGATGCATCGGCATGTGTTAGAGACAGACGGAGTTGCGGAGGAGGGTGCCGACAACTACCGGAGGCCTCAGAGGAGAAGGAGAGTGTTCAGACCAAGGGTGACCTACCAGGGGCTGCAAGACCTGGAAATAGTAGAGCGTTACAGGGTGGACAGGGACACGTTACAGCAAATAGTTGAGCTGTGCCGGCCACGCCTGAGAACAAGAGACAACAGAGGGGAGCCCATCCCAGTGGACACAAAGGTATGTGTAAGCTTGCGAATACTGGCAACAGGTACCTTTCAAAGGCCAACCGGGGATATAATGGGCATCTCACAGGCATCAGCATCCAGGGTACTACACCAGTTTCTGGATGCCATGTTACGACATGCCCATGAGTATATATCCTTCCCCAGATCTCAGGAGGAGTTGGCTAGCAGTATGCACCACTTCCACCGTGTGGCACAATACCCGGAGGTACTGGGTGCGATAGACTGTACGCACATAGAAATCAAGTCACCACCCGGGGAGCAGGGTAGACTCTACATAAACCGCAAGGGATTCCCCTCCATCAATTGCCAGGTCGTGTGCAATGCGCAGGGCATTATCATGGATGTGTGTGCTGGCAGCCCTGGAAGCTACCACGGCTCCCATATCTGGCATGCCTCACAGCTGTATCAGGTATTCGCCAGGGGGGACATCACATAAGGTCACCTTGTGGGGGATGCTGGCTACGCACTGGAGCCGTGGATGATGATACCCATCAGAAATGCACACACACACATGCAAGAACGCCATAATGAGGCACACGCACAAACCAGAATAATCATAGAGCGTGTGTTTGGGATGTTGAAATCACGGTTCCGGTGCTTGGATACATCCGGTGGAGCCTTGCAGTACTCTCCAGGCACATGTGCCCACATATTCATAGTATGTGCTATGCTACATAATATGATCCTGCGGAAACAGCTGCTGCAGGGACATAATGGTGTAGGGCCACCAAGCCTGCCACAACTGCCAAGGCAAGCACAGGCACAGGGCGTTCAGTGCCATGAACACACTGTGCCAGCCCCAGTAGGCAGACGGAGGCGCCCAATATGCCTATGCCTTGGCAAAGAGGGAACGATAGCACATACCCTGACAGCGTAGGCCCCATGGACTGACACCTCCCTACCTGCACACACAGTGAAATGGACGGCACACAAACATGGCCGCCCGTAATGTGTACTGTATGTGCGGTCCCATGTGTGACTCCAACATAGGTAGCACCCAAACACTGCACACCCAACAGCCAGCGGAGCATGGAACACAGGGATGCAAGGTGACAGAGAAGTAAGACGCGAAATCTCTACATAGTAAACATAGTGAACGACAACCCGACTATCCGGGAGGGTGGACAGAGCAGGGAACGCCACCCATGGAAAGGTCAACCTACAGAAATGCATAGTCGCGAGTTGGGACGATCGCCAGACCACGGTACAGTAACAGGACATGTGCGGGGAATATGCTAAGGATATGAGGGCGGAGGTAGACACTGCCGCCGGCGATGCGGTCAACGTAGGTACTGTGTGCAGCCGTCCCTGCGAAGGCGGCAGTATGTGTATGTGTGAGGTGAGGGTGTCGTGTGTTCCGCTGTGCGGGTGTAATGTGTGTGCCATTGTAAAATGTGTATGTAGGTGACATGTGACAGGCGGAGTGGAATAACATGTGTAGGCATACAGTATAGGAACCACAGGCGTATGTACAGCAGTACTCACAAAGTAGTACAGAGAGCTCCTCACTGGCTAGGCGCGTGGCGATGTAAAACGATGCAAAGCGGAAATGTCCCAGAATGTACCACAGGAGTAAAGCCAACATGAGATGCAAAGGACGCATGTACAAACCATGACCGTATGTATGGCGCCGATATGGTAATGTCAACACGATACGTCGGCAACTTTACACAGCATCAGTCATGTACCGCGGAAATACGTATGTGCTCCCCTGGCACCGATCGTGGCCATGTACCGTCCCGTAAATACTGCTGTGTGTTCCACGAGTGTTAAACAAGCAATCGCCACCCGAATAGGTGGCAACCGGTAGCATACAGGCTGCCATGTAAACCATGCACAACAATGACCGTCTGACAGACACAAACAATGCGTTGACACGTTGAACATGTGCACATGACAACTCCCAATGAGGTATGTTGCACATATCGATGTACAACTGTCATCTATGGCCATAGCATGGATGTAGATGCACATACCCCACAGGCAGTACCACGTGATGTAGGTAGGGGGGCATTGCCCGTGTACATGTGACAGTAGCTGTACAGCCACATGTCCTGCATAGCCATCATGCAGGGGTAGCAGTGGCATGTGACTGCTGCACATGCCCGTACATTTGACCATGTCCCACAGGAGATGTGTTATGTGTGTACAACATGTGATGTGCCGACATCAAGCTGTGAAGTGTAAGGCTGCCAGTGTACCTGTGTGACTTTTTCTGCGATGGGTGCAAAGGCACATAGTACTGCATTGCATGCCCACAAGCCCCACACAGGTGCATAGCCTGAACATACAATACAAAGAGTGTGTGGGATGATAGCAACCCACAGGAGGAGATGGGTACGGGTGGCAACCCACAACCACATGTGCGGGTACGGTGTTCATGTCTATGACACATTAGCACCTGAGAAGCTAGCATTACAGCAGTACAGGGTTGCATGCAAATATGTTCAACAACATCCCTGTGTGTCCCACGACTGGCCCGTGGACAGACGGACACCAACCAAATGTGCAGATATGATATGTGCACAGCACATCACTGATGCCTACTGTAGAACAGGCTTACTGTGTAGACATGTGCACAGTAGGTCTGCGCCAGCTGCAGTCAAACACGTTATGTGCCGAACCACACCAATAGTCCAGGCCATGCCACAGATGGACGTGCATGCATCTGTGTATGTACGGCTGTGAATGTCTCCGGCATTGCAGTATAGCTGTGTCACTGTTGTGAACAACATAATGAATGGGTTGTATGTGTGAGGGGTGCGTCATACGTGTATGGTCAGATCGACAATACCATCAGTGCCCCTGCTATGTGAACATCCCTGTCCCCATACATGGATACCTATGCTGTGCCCAACACCACGTTTCCAGAGGGAGGGATGGCAGTGTGCAGTGCACCAGCAGACATGGGGGTGGCAGCAGGCAGTGGATGTAGACATATGTGGTACCCACATCAGTCCAGGCAACCATCCATGTGCACGGGATAGCAGTGTGTGTCCACATACAGCACTGTGTTGATCAATATCCCAGCACATAGCACCTGTTAGGGTTACAGTGTATGCATGGATGTGTGATACCTGCATGCACCAGACACATCCTCATCAAGCAGCGTGCAGCCTACCTTGCATAAGCCCAGTGTCCACACCATGGTGATAGACATGTGTAATGTCCATATACACATAGCAATGACATATGGAATGGACAGCCACCCTGCCAATATCGTTACCCCCCAGGTGGATCACATCCCAGTGCCATGTATGTGGCATACCCTGCCATACCATGCAGCTCTGCCCAGCAAGGCTGCATGAGCTATCACAGTCCTACATGGTGCGATGGACAAAAGGCACTGTCACTATCAACCATACACAGTAGTAATGTGGTGGTGATGCACCCTGTGGTGTTACAGGTGCTGTGTGTTGCTGTGGACAATGTGCGTGTGTACATGCTATGCATGACCTTTCCTGCTAATGTGTCATGGTTACACATTGTCTTATGTGTATCACATGTGCAACACAAGTGAGCCGTGGCAAGTTGTCCAACACCCGTACAGTGCTGTGTGGATGTACATGGCACAACACATGCATGTGCAGGTGTCCATGTGTATGTGTACAGTGCCACCGCTGATGTTCATACTGGCCATGGACGTGATGTCTACTGACATATACACAGCATCCAGGTGAACAGTAGAACCGTTGTCACATGGGGCCCCATGCCAACTGATATGGACACAGGTGCAGCCAGGTACACATGTCCACAGCAGGCTAACATCAACATGGTGCGTGTACAGTGTGATGAGGTGACACACAGATATGATATGACACCCACTGCTCAATGGTGTGACGGCAACACATCGGCTGTGTCACTGCCATGATGCCTTGCACAGATTACTGTGCAGATGTTGTACATGTCATAGCAACGTATTTCCAGCAGTATGCCAGCACAGCAGTGTAAATGTGACCTGCCACCATCATTATGTCTTACAGATAATGCCACGTTCCCGGCTGCCTGCCTTTAGCCGACAAGAAGACGAGGTGATCATACCATTGCTACATGACAATTATGACATCTTATTTAGCCATGTGCCACTGCAGGCACAACAACGGGAGGAGATGTGGCAGGATATGCGCAGGAGGGTGAACAGCCTGGGCGGCCACAACCGCACATATCAACAGATCCGCAGGCACTGCACAGACCTAATCCGGCATGCGAGACAGCGTGCCACTGCAATCGCCAGACAACAAGGTGGGACAGGTGGTGGGCCACCAACCCAGCCCCCACTCACAGCCATGGAGGAGCTCTTGGCCAGTATGGGGACACCCATGGAACAACACGCTGAAACCCTCGCGTCCATCGTGGAGGTGGGTGTCTCCCAAACAATGAGCTCGGGGCTGCCTGGTAAGTCAGTGTTGAATGTTTGTATGAAAAGCGACGTAGGAGTGGGTGTCATAGTACAACACATAATATAGCAACACATGCCAGGTATATGGCCACACAAGATGCATACTACAGTATGCTATGTTGTGTATGCACACATGTGCAGAGCACATGCGAACACACAGGTGCATGATGTGACATGCAGAATGCTTACTGTGGCGATAGTAATGGATAATGTGCATACCTTTGTGTCATCCCTATACAGGTACGTCTGGCGTGTCGCAAAGACAAGGGTCTGTCGCAGGTAAGTCTGTTGCTAGTAAAAGGCATGATACAGTGTATTGATATTCCCCATGTGTCCAGGTATGACATGCACACCTGGGTGTGCCCCAGTCACGGTATACAGGTTGCACCATCCGACACACACCACCCATGTACAGTAGATACAACCGTTAGTATAGAGTGGCATGACACCACATAACCCATCGGTGTGTTATGTGCAGTCAGCTATGCATACAATGGTGTAGGTGTTCCACAATGGCTGCATGTGTAGTATGCATTGGTATGCCTCTGCAGTATGAACACAGTACCACATAGTGAGCTGTGATCTGGCCAGAGCACAGGTGTTACCACTGTGACCTATGCCCCCGCATTGGGTGCACATGTTGTGACATGGCACATGACATGTCCCATGCACGTGGATGTCTGTCTGCAACATTGTCACACCATGACATGACCTATGCATGACATAGCAGACATCCACAATGTCTGCATAGCCGTAGGGAATGTGACACCTCAGACTAGTACGGTTGTATGTCACATGTGCCACCACAGGGCCATGTGCACGAGGTCCATCACACACAATTGTCGATGACCCAGACAAACAAGGCCATGGGTGATACCTACAGGCATGTTGCCACACAGTACATCTGCAGTGGGTAGTCACCGTTGCACCCTGTCCACACATAGTGGGCTCATCACTGTAGTGGACCCCCTGGACATCCGATGTGGTACACCAGTGAAATGGAATGCCTGTCCCCAGCCAATAGAGGTGCCACCAATGTCCACCATATACGTGCTGCTGAGCAGCTGAACTGACTGTCAGACATGGCAATGTAATGCGTCCAGGTCACGCATCGCACAGAAACATACTGGTGTCCTGCTACCGTGCAGTGGCACAGTGCCCGTACTCCACACTGCACAGCTATGTACACAGCTCACACCAACCACACATGCACAGACATCCTTGTTACAGATGCATTGTATTTGTAGACTGTACACATAACACTGCACTGTGACATCCGTTGTGATGTGGTGCATGTGGTGGGACACCATTGACACATGTCCACATGATACCGCACATGTTTGCGGTGTACATGACATAGTGACGGCAGCCATGTGTACTGTTAACTTGCCCGTGGCCACACGGTGTATCACGGTGATGCATGCAAACTACCATGAATGTGTGTACTGCATGCCTACTAAAAGACACCTGCCTGTTGTAGTGTGCACTCCAGGGCAGTATGCATACTGCCACTATTAATGTCTGGGCTGCATTCACTGGGCTGTGGTGTGGGAATGCTGCATGCCACCTGCAATATCACATGCATGATGTGTCTGCATGTGTGTGTGTCCACGTGTGTGTGTCAGTGTGTGTGTCCGCATGTGTGTGTGTGTGTGTGTGTGTGTGTGTGGCTGTGTGTGTGTCTGCATGTCTGTAATGTAACTTACGGTATGTCTTTGTATTGACAGGTGCTGTAGGTGCATTCCCCTCCTGCGGTCCATCTGATGCTAGTGTCCCCACAGATACTAGTGGTGATGACCATGTGCATGAGGCACAGGCAGGGTCATCACAGGCAGACACTGTGCCATTGGAGAACATCACACTTACGTCCCTTTCATCCACGCACACGGTTCAGATGCCGACACATACCGCAACACCATTGCCCATAGATGACGGACAGTCAGCGTCTGTTGGCACCGATCAGGAATGTGTGGTGGCTGCAGAAGGTGCGGGTACACGACATTGCCAGTGTAATGACTGGTGGAGTGCCACACAGGCATGTGGCAGGTGCTGCTCGTAGGAGGAGCACTGCTAGACATACACCTGCCGTACAGGGTGCAGCAGCTGGTATAACCAGACGCATGTTCCAGACTGTAATGGCGGCGCAGGCACGTGCCGAACGGCAGAACCAGGAAGGGCAGAGGCTGCAGAGGTCCGCAATCCGTTCCTTAAATGAGAACATCCAGTCATTGGCGAATGCCCAACAGCATCTTGCCGATGTTCTGGATAGAAGATTGGGTGAGATGGCTGGGATCCTCGACCGAGGCATGGCCATCCATGAGCGTGAGCTGTCCGTGCAGGAACACCTGGTAGGGGTGAGGCATAGGGCACGTGGGCGTGGCCTAGTAACACCACCAAGTACAGGTCAACGTGTGCGTGCCACCTCCCATGCCCACCCACACAGTGCTGGTAGCAGCAGCAGTGCAGCTGCTACTACACCGACCACACCAGGACACAGCAGGCCACGTGGACGTGGCCCTGGACGGCCCCGGCATGGACACGTTTCCAGCGGACATGTGTCATCGGAGAGTGGCCACTCTATACCTCCACCCAGTAGTGCCCGTGCGACCCCAGGCAGGCACGGGTCACGTCGCCGCAGGCCGACACAGTGAGCCATACCACCTGCACTGTACAGTCTGGGGCTGCCAAGTATACCCCGTGTAGGCATCACAGATGACTGAACTGTGTACACACATACCCACACACAGCAAACACAACTGTAGGGCTCCACCACAACCACATGCATTCTGCTCAGTCATGCCCAGTAAATGCACAGGCCCTTACACACACACATGATGTGATGTCATCCATTGGTACAGCCTATGCCTGTGGCACACATATCACCCTGTGCATATGAGGAAGTCTCTGCCACAGAACTGTGAGCTACACCATCGGTGCACGGTTATGCAAACATATTCTGATGCACAGGGTGGACAAGATAGTGAGAGGTGTATGTGATACCTGTGTCTGCATAGTATGTGATGTGTATGTTGTGGTGGCTGTGTATGGCGGGTGACAGGTGCGTATGTGATGTGGGTTGTGCACTGACATCATGCAGCAGACATACCATGTAGTGCAGGTGCAGCATTCATTGTTCTGTGTACACAGTATGCGTGGTGGTTACATGTGTAGCACCATATTGTTTCAGTGAACCCGTATGCCAATTATGGTGTACTTGCATGTGCCCACTGGGAGCACTGTTATCAGTTCCCCACGTGTAGTCGTGGGGTACCCACAGGCACATCTGGCAAGATCAGCATAGCACAGGTACCCGCAACCGGCATGGACCCCTACATAGGTACATAGGCGCACATGTACATACCAGGCTATGTGCCCTATGGCATGTGTAAACCTAGCAAGATTGTGTGTGGCTGCTAACACCCCTTAGGATGAGGATACCACATCCATCAGTCTCCTGTCCCCTGTCCAGCACTGACACAGAGAAGATGCCTGGCGCATACTTATGATCACACATCCACACATCATGAGTACTCCTGGACAAAGGCAGTCAGGGCCTCTGCTTCACATGGGCTGGCTATCCTCTCCATGTTGTAGGGTGTCTCTGGGCATTGACCCGGTTCCCCCAGCACGTCCTAGTCATCTTTGTGGTGAGGTGTCTGCAGTTGCTTCTGTGGCCGTGTTTGCCCGGAGCCTAGGAGGTGGAACATGTCCATGTCACCCAGGTTGGACATGGCCCTGTATGTCAGGCACAGATCACCACAGAGCAGACGTGCTGGGAAGGTATACAGCCAGAGTCCCCTTGGTCGGGCAGCGTGTGACACATGTCCCAGCACCGTTATCCCCGCGTCGTGGAACGTTTGTGGTCCTTCCGAGTGCTGCAGGTGTCAGGTTAGGTACAGCCCACATGTGCCATTGTACGCAATCATTGCTGTGGTGTGTGATGTGTACAGGGGTACAATGAACACCCGTGATGTGGATGTGATTCCTTCCAGACCAGGTGGCCACAGTGGAATGTCTTCCCACCCACATTGGCATTGTGTGTGTTGACAGAGGTTACTGACAGGTGTGGTACCAATTTCCATGAATACGTCCACCATGTTGAATGGATTACCACCTACATGTTACGTCGGGGCAAACATGTCCTTCCCACTGGGTAGGTCTGCACCTTCTCTGCCATGTAGCAGCAGGCCATGGCTCTAGCAGCAGTTATCCATGTGTCTGATGCCCTAGGTGGATGTGCGTGTCAGAAGGGGTGTTGGGTATGGTGGCCGGTGTGCAGTCATCTGCATACCTCGTCTGGCACAATCCCCCTATGTTTGCATGCACACCGGAAGGTCGAATGCCGAACGGCAGGGGGCCCAGGACTCAGCCCTGTGGGCCTCCACTCGAGACCAGCTTTGAGTCTGACACGGCACCAGGAACACAAACCCTGTGTGGTGTGACCTCCAACCATTCTGAGAACCATCGTGTGACATATGTCCCCACATGTACGCTGGTGAGCCTTTCCATGAGTCCCACGTGGAGTGTGTTCTGAACGCTCCCACCAGGTCATGGTAGTGTGTGTGCAAACTGATGTACCCCCATCAATGGCCTTGGTGACCGCTCCAGACAGGACGAGCAGGTTTGGGAGGCAGGATCTGCCCTTGACTAAGTCGTTGTGGGTATGTTCCGGTATTGGCTGTACACCACTGTCTGTATTCATGGGCACCTGTATGGACCTCCTCGCAGCTTTGCAGACAAGGCTTGTCAAGCTGATAGGGCGGGAATGTCTACAGTCCATAAGAGCACTACCCTGGCATAGTGGGACCACAGATGCCATATGCCATCCAGCGGGGACCTAGCCCGTAGTAAGGCTAACATGACACAGTGGCCTTATGTGTGGGGCGAGGGCCTCAATGAGGTTGGGTAGCACACAGCCAGGGACACCATCGGGGCCCATTGGTGCTGTGTTAACCGCCTAACAGATATCAGATCACTCCAGGGTATATGAGATGTTCCGGAGGCTAGACTCTGGTGGGATGGATATGTCCCCTCGTGGGGGGGGGTGGATGTATGCATGGAACATGTCCGCTGGTTTGTTGACAATGTCTGTGGGTGCAGTGACCGTTGTACCATTTTGGATCATTTCTGGCCATGTCTGTGCGCTCCCACCCATGTCCCCACCACAGTTAAGGAAGGCCCTATCGTTGTCTCATGTGCCCTCTGCAGTACCACTCCCACAAGCGGCCTTGGATGATTGTATGTGTGGCCGTATGTTGACGCCGGTATGAATGGGTGATGGCTTCCCTGGTACTGATATTGCTCTGCCATGTATTAGCTCCAACTGTTGATGTACAGTTTGTCAGTGGCTGGGGTCCACCAGACCATGTGCCTACCTTTGGTGGACAAGGTCCTGATGTTATCATGATCGCTTGCTGCAGACATCCCTGGGGGTGCTCAGAGAGGGCATTCGTAAGGGAGTTGGCAGTGTGGCCTGTGTTCAACACTGGCATGGAGGACCTGTAGGGTACCACACCGGTCGTATGATGTGTGTGGTTTGCTGTGGAGAGGTCCTCACTTAGGTCTCCCATGCCAGTGTTGGGTGCAGGATGTGGATTACCACTGGATCCACTATATGGTCTGACATCACTATTGAGGGATGTACATCCTGTGTGGAGCATATCCTCCCCATGTGTGATGGGCAGAACTGGTATACGTCCCCCCCTAGTGGGTATGGTTCATGGCTGTTTTACAGCAGTCACGTGTATGAACACCCGGGACCTGTGGCGTAGGGTGTTGTGTCATGGGTAATGTTCCCAGTCTATGTATGGGTGCTTGATGTCACCCAATACGGTGCTGTTGTGAGAGCATGCACACTCACCAGTGTCCTCAGGACAGCTGTGCAGGTATCCTGGGTTTGGGAGGGTGGTCTGTAGCATGCAACGAACTGTAGGGCAGTCCTACCCATGGTTAATTGCACCTGGATATTCCCCACTGCAACGGCCACGTCTGTGGCATGGCCGGGTTGCTGTTGTGTGGCTGGACACACACGACGGTCTACATTCTGCCACCCATGCTGTCGCACCATGTGTATGCATGTGTGCTCTGTGCCGAGTCTAAGTGTTTGAGCATGCCCAGTAAGCAGTTGTGTAGATGGACACACAGTACAGTGCACACCGCGCCCGACTGCAGTACTACCCCGGGTGCATGCCTGTATCCCCTTCGCAACGGCCACGTCAGTGGCATGGCCGGGTTGCTGTTGTGTGGCTCGACACACACGACGGTCCACATTCTGCCATCCATGCCGTCGCACCATTTGTATGCATGTCTGCTCTGTGCCGAGTCTAAGTGTCTGAGCATGCCCAGTAAGCAGTTGTGTAGATGGACACACAGTACAGTGCACACCGCTCCCGACTGCAGTAATACCCCGGGTGCATGCCTGTATCCCCTTCGCAATGGACACCTCTGTGCCATGGCCGGGCTGCTGTTGTGTGGCTGGACACACACGACGGTCCACATTCTGCCACCCATGCTGTTGCTCCATGTGTATGCATGTCTGCTCTGTGCCGAGTCTAAGTGTCTGAGCATGCCCAGTAAGCAGCTGTGTAGATAGACACACAGTACAGTGCACACCGCCCGACTGCGTTGATACCCCGTGAGCATGTCTGTCTCCCCTTTGCAACCGCTAGGTGTGGGAGGCATGGCCAGTACACCCGCTGGGGGTACACACGACAGTCGTAACCGATGTCTGCTACTAGGCGTGTAGCCATGGCCAATGGCATCCTGCATAGCCATGGTGACCATCCAGGTGACACATATGTGGCTGTCATGCCACATTGGCTGCCTACATCCTGCACGCCGGATGCCCTCTCATAGGGTAAAGTGTCATGTGGTGCATCCCGTATTCCTGTCGTGATGTACTGATCATTAGTTATTTGGCATTCCTGACTGCAGCACTAACGTGTTACTGTACGGCCACCTTGGGATGGTAACAGGCTGTGTGACTGTGCACTCTGTCTTCATTCCCGATCGGACGCATTGCCTCTGCAGATGATACCACCCACCTAGGGGTATGCCTCCTGACAGTGCTGTGCTCAGTAATCCCGGTAGCGCATTCTGTAAATGCTTCATGCTGTAGTGAGTTCATGTAGGTAGGCGTAGGTTCGACCCTCGGCCCTTGTGTGTGTGTGTGTGTGTGTGTGTGTGTGTGTGTGTGTGTGTGTGTGTGTGTGTTTCCGGCTGCCTCTGCAGATGAACTAGCTTTTAGACGCTTCGCAACACATACCTTGGCTATTGCCAGCTATTGTCTTACGAGTGATGTCACCCGCCTAGAAGTATGCCTCTGACAGCGCTGTGCTCAGTAAACTCGTTAGCGCGTTCTGTAAATGCTTCATACTGTAGTGAGTTCATGTAGATAGGCGTAGGTTCGACTCCCGGCCCCTCCGTGTGTGTGTGTGTTTCCAGCTGCCTCTGCGGATGAACATGCTTTTAGACGCTTCGCAACACATACCTTGCCTATTGCCAGCTATTGTCTTACGAGTGATGTCACCCGCCTAGAAGTATGCCTCTGACAGCGCTGTGCTCAGTAAACTCGGTAGCGCGTTCTGTAAATGCTTCATACTGTAGTGAGTTCATGTAGATAGGTGTAGGTTCGACTCCCGGCCCCTCCGTGTGTGTGTGTGTGTGTGTGTGTGTTTCCAGCTGCCTCTGTGGATGAACATGCTTTTAGACGCTTCGCAACACATACCTTGCCTATTGCCAGCTATTGTCTTATAAGTGATGTCACCCGCCTAGAAGTATGCCTCTGACAGCGCTGTGCTCAGTAAACTCGGTAGCGCATTCTGTAAATGCTTCATACTGTAGTGAGTTCATGTAGATAGGCATAGGTTCGACTCCCGGCCCCTCCGTGTGTGTGTGTGTGTTTCCAGCTGCCTCTGCGGATGAACATGCTTTTAGACGCTTCGCAACACATACCTTGCCTATTGCCAGCTATTGTCTTACGAGTGATGTCACCCGCCTAGAAGTATGCCTCTGACAGCGCTGTGCTCAGTAAACTCGGTAGCGTTCTGTAAATGCTTCATACTGTAGTGAGTTCATGTAGATAGGCGTAGGTTCGACTCCCGGCCCGTCCGTGTGTGTGTGTGTGTGTGTGTGTGTGTTTGTAGATGCCTTTGCAGATGAACATGCTTTTAGACGCTTCGCAACACATACCTTGGCTATTGCCAGCTATTGTCTTACGAGTGATGTCACCCGCCTAGAAGTATGCCTCTGACAGCGCTGTGCTCAGTAAACCCAGTAGCGCGTTCTGTAAATGCTTCATACTGTAGTGAGTTCATGTAGATAGGCATAGGTTCGACTCCCGGCCCTTCCGTGTGTGTGTGTGTGTGTGTGTGTGTGTGTTTCCAGCTGCCTCTGCGGATGAACATGCTTTTAGACGCTTCGCAACACATACCTTGGCTATTGCCAGCTATTGTCTTACGAGTGATGTCACCCACCTAGAAGTATGCCTCTGACAGCGCTGTGCTCAGTAAACTCGGTAGCGCGTTCTGTAAATGCTTCATACTGTAGTGAGTTCATGTAGATATGCGTAGGTTCGACTCCCGGCCCTTCCGTGTGTGTGTGTGTGTGTGTGTGTGTGTGTGTGTGTGTGTTTCCAGCTGCCTCTGCGGATGAATATGCTTTTAGACGCTTCGCAACACAAACCTTGGCTATCAGCGGCCATTCCTTTACGGATGTTGCCACCCACCTGTACATGTGCCTCTGCTGGTGGTGTGCTCGGTGGTCCACGTAGCACATTCCATACCTGTGTTGTACGTTTGTGCGTTTGGGTATGTGGGTGTGTGGTCAAACACCATGCCTGCCACATGTGTGTGTGTGTCCATGCTCCCAGCTGCATGGGTTCATACGGTATTGCCTTGTGGTTTACGCAGAACACACCTATCCTGCCACCATCCCTGTGTTTCTGGATGGCGGTATGCAGTTCGTGTACTGCTTGTGTGTCTGTTGTGGTCGGCGACCACCGTAGCGTGATCTCCACGTGCACCATGCTATGGTGTGCTGGGGTGATGCTGTGTACATGACACACCCGGGCCTGCCACATGTGTCCGTCTGTATCTCTGTCATTGTATATCCACGTACCTATGTTGTGGCCGTACTGCTGCTCTAGCATGGACAGCTGTCTTTCCCATGTATTGCATATTTGCACGGCAGACACATATGACTGTGGTCCGTTGCGTATCCACTCATTGTCCATGCACTGTCCGTATTCCAGAACACCGTATTGACATCTGCTGGATATCGTGACACACAGCTATCCTTGCTGTCCTGACAGTGTACCCGTACACGCCATACACCTTGTGTGTACTTGGCTAGTTATGCTGTGTGTATGTCTACCTGTGCTGTATGCATGGTTGTGTGTGTGTCCCGCTACAGCCATCTGTGCATGTGTCGCCACCATGGGTAATCCTTGTGGACCGCAGATTCATGTGCACGTCTGCACATACCTGCAGGCTGTACTACCCCTCCTACAGCTGCGGACTTAGATCAACTGCTGCCCTAGGCTGTACGGCTCCTTGGCGCCCACCACCACAGCACATGGTGTCCCCATCATGGTATACCTACATGACACACCTACTAGACAGGTGGCCCTACTAGTGCGGCGCCCTGGCCAGCCACAGGAATGCCGTACACCTACGGCTGGATGTGGGCACATCAGAAGGCATACGTCTACATTTGGTGTTTTATGACATCCAGGTTGTAATACCAGAGGGGGGACCTCATCAGCTATGCTATAGAATGCGGATCTATTTGGTTTAGTAGGTGGAGGGTTGCCCACACACCAGGGCTGACCGATGGAACACTGATGAGGCCTCTTTTGAGAGGCAGGTGGAGCAAGCCCCCGTAACGTGAATGTAGTTTAGGTACAGATGTAGGGTTAGCACACATTCGTCCACTCATTCAGTTCTGTACCGCTGTATTACAGTGATATGCTATGCATATCTGCCATATACATTGTTAAATCATTCAATGATGAGTATTCGGCATCGTACAATAACATATGATACATGTGTTAATAGGATGCCTTCTGAGGTGTTAACATATGTGTGTGTGGTTAACATTGCGTCTGTGCTTTCTATGCTGTGGTTACATGTTCATTGTTTGCACAGAAAGTAACACATGGAAGTGTAAGGGGGCATATATAAAGCCTGGACGCGTCTATGTTATGTGTATGTCCGTGGGAGCCACCGGGTGATAGCGCTTACATGTCTATGGAGTAACCTTTGGATACCACATGTGACCTGTCGTGGACGAAACGTCTACGTTGACTGTTTTATCTACCTATGTGTGCCGTGCTTTGTGTGCCATAAGGTGCCAGCGGGTCTTTGATGTGGATTATGTGTACTCCATGGTCAATTGACATTAACAGTATTACTTCACCGAAGGATGTTCTTCATTGGTGGGGACGCCATAGTTTCACCATTGTATGGCTTTCCTAGCTGACGTTGATATTGTGCCATTGGTATGTGTTCCACAGGTCACCCATGTCTCCCGTGGTATGGGAGCATGTGATCCCCATTCCGGTGCTGGCATACTGACAGCTGTGTACGCCGGTATTGGCACAGCGGTCTGGCTTTGTATGGGGAGTGTCTACTGGTTTCCCCCAA
>NC_056751.1:214762012-214777012 GCF_019279795.1 Protopterus annectens
AAGCTGGTTTTAACTTCCTGCTTCAGCTGCCACTGCTGAATTTATAGAAGCTGTTTTTTTTTCCCTCCAGGGGACATGTCATTAAACAGCCAAAGTAAGAAAAAATGGAATCAGGTAGTCATACACGGACATGTTCTACAGCCACCCCACCTGTTTGGTAGGGGGATTGCTTGCTTGCTTCAGGGGATTGTATTAAAATGATTACTTCTTGGAACATTTTTGTATATATTCATATTTGCATCTCACTGTATTGGAGCACCTGTCAGAACGAGTTAGTCAGTAACACCCTTGATTTTTCTGTCCTGTGCTTGTTGTACATCTTAAAGCTTGTTATTGTGGTACTGAAAATCAAGAGAGAAAGAGGGAATGTACTTTTTGTTAGGTGTGATTGCTCACCTAAGTATTATAGGTTCATAGGTTAATACTAGGCTATCTGCCCTAGGGCATTTATAAGCCTAGCCAGAGTGTGTTTGGCTTTCGCCACCCATTTTAAATTAATTTTGCTATGCCCATTTTCGAGGTTAGTATACTGTGCCTCTGTCTAACAGTGACACAGAAGTGATACCCGGGGTAAACCTACGATCTTCCATCCACTCATCAAGATTCCTCTTAAAGAGAGTCAATGAGGGACTCTGCCTAACCTGGATGGGATTTTATTCCAGAGTGAAGGGAGCCTCTGTGTTATGAATCTGTCCCTCCAGCATGTCCTATTTATTTCAGTGCTGAGGTTCAAGTCTCTCGAGCGCGTAGTTCGATGGGATTTGGATTTTCTGAGGTGCAGCATGTCCATTAATTCTGGGTTGGACATGGCTTTATACATCAGGTACAGATCGCCTCTGAGCAGGCGGTACGCCACTGAGTAGAGCTGGAGTTTCTTTAACCGGGCAGCATATGGCATCTGTTTGAGCCCTTTGATCCTCTTGGTGAAGTTACTTTTGGGGTCTTTCCAGTTGCTGCAGGTGTCTGGTAAGGTACATCCCAAAAGGGGCATTGTACTCAATTATGGGCCTGATGAGGGATGAGTAAAGAGGCACAATGACGTCCCCTGATCTAGATGTGAATCCCTTCATGATTAGGTGGGCTATATAAAATGTTTTTCTAACCACTTTGTCCACGTGGTTGTCAAATGAGAGATTGCTATCAACTTGGGTCCCCAGGTCCCTAATTACTTCTTCTGTACTTAATGGATTACCACCTATGTGGTAATTTGTGGGCACTTTGTTTTTGCCAAAGGGGATGACTATACACTTTTTGGTGTTTAGCTTGAGGCCATGGCTCTGGCACCAGTTGTCTGTTTCTATGAGGCCCTTTTGGAGGATGCTTGTGTTGGCCAGAGAGTCGATTATGGCACCCAGTTTGCAGTCATCTGCGAATTTGGTCAGCCACAGTCCTTCCGTGTTGGCCTGTACCTCCGAGAAATATATATCGAACAAGAGAGGTCCCAGGACTGAGCCTTGTGGGATGCCACTTGTAACTGGTTTGGAGTCTGACATGGCTCCAGCAATTCTAACCATGTGGGTTCTGTCCTTGAGCCAGTTTGCAACCCATCTAGTGACATAGGGGTTTATATTTAAGCTGGTGAGCTTATCTATAACGCCAGAGTGGGGTAGTGTATTGAAGGCTTTTGCGAGGTTCAGGTAGGCTGTGTGGACCACCTTCCCCTCGTCAATGGCCTTGGTGACTGTTTCAAAGAAATCGACCAGGTTTAAGAGGCAGGATCTGCCCTTAACAAACCAAAACTGGGTAGGATCTAGTGTCTGTAGGTCCCCAATATCTTTATTTATGAGGTCCATGATGATCCTTTCCATAGCTTTGCAGACCAAGCTAGTCAGGCTTATGGGGTGATAGTTTCCAGAAATCGTTGAGGCACCACCTTTGTGGAGAGGGACCACTGTTGCTGTACACCACTCTTTGGGTACATATCCTGTAGTAAGTCTGAGATTGAACAGTAGTTTTATGTTTGGGTTTAGCTCTTCTTGGAATTCATGTAGGACGCAGCCCGGGACACCTTCTGGTCCCATTGATGCTGTGTTTTTTGCTTTGTAGACGGCAGCTCTTACCTGAGCATCTGAGATGTCAGGGGGGCAGCACTCTGCTGGGATAGATATTTGCCCTTTTGTTGGGGGGGGGACATTTGTGCTGAACCTGTCAGCTAGGATGTTGGCAATGTCTGTGGGTTTGGTGTATTTTTTGCCATTTTGGACTAATTCTGAGCATATCTGGGAATTCCCACCCAGGTTCCTAACATAACTAAAGAAAGCCTTGTGATTATCCTTAGTGTCCTGTGCAATTTTTCTCTCGAAGCTGGCCTTAGACAATTTTATGAGTGCCCGTAGTTTTTTGCTAATACTTATCAGAGATGCCTTCTCTTTTTGGGATTTTGCTCTATCATGTAGTAGCTTCCTCCTTCTATTGTATAGTTTGTTTATGACTGGGGTCCACCAGACAGGACGTCTGCCTTTGGAGGATTGGGTCTTGGTTTTATATGGGATTGCATGATCCATGCATTCCGGAAGGTGTTCATAGAATGTGTTTATAAAGGATTCTGTGGTCTGGGCCATATATTCCACAGGCCCGGGGGCTTTGAAGGATTCCACCTCGGTTTTGAGGAGTGTGAAATTTGCTTTAGAGAAGTTTTTCACTGTGGTTTTCTGGGCAGGGGGTGGGGTCGGGATGTGAATATCCAGTGAGATTAGTTTATGGTCTGATCTTACCAGTGAGGGATACACTTCTGGTTTGGAGCATAGAGTCCCCATGTTGGTGATGATCAGGTCCAGTATGTTTTCCCCTCTTGTGGGAGTGATAACAAGTTGTTCCATAGCATTTGAGTTTATAAATTCTAGGAACCTTTGGGCTAGGGTGTTGGAGCTAGAGTAATGCTCCCAGTCTATGTTTGGGTAGTTGAAGTCGCCCAATATAATGATGTTTGCAGAGACCTTCATATTTTCCAGTGTTTTCAGGAAGGCTGAGTGGGGTTCCTGGGTTTGGGCGGGTGGTCTGTAGCAGGCTATAAACTGGAAGTCAGTTTTACCCACTGTTAGTTGAACATGGATAGTCTCTGATGCTTCCTACTGTGCCACCAACCTGGAGGTGTGGGTATCTTTGACGAATATTGATACTCCCCCTCCTTTTGTTTTGTCCCCATATGAACAGATATGCACCTTCCCAGCAAAACATGTTTGCCATCATTCATAATTTTTTGCTTCTTGGAAGGCTTATGAACATGTAAATATCTGTGACTCACTACATCAGGATACTATTTAGACCAAGTCAATTGGTATCATTCTTTTAACATGATTTGTTTGTCCTACATAAATATATACAACCAAAAGCTGGTTACTCTGATACTGAAAAGCAAGGCAAAATGCATCAAGAGGAACTGCTCACCTCAAAATGTTGTCTTGCTACTAGATCTGCAGTGATGTAGCCTTCATGCATCAAATAGTGGTTGCACAGAATCATAAAACCTACTGTTATGTCTGGTCCATACAACTCGATTTAATGGTTGCCTGGGGACTTTCTGCTTGGAGTACTTAAAAATTGCCAAATGTACTTTGTTTTCTGTGAAACACCGGTTCGTTGGTCCAATTGGCTTAGGGACTGGCATAATGGCTAGGGCGTTGGCATAATGTTTAAAGTCAGCTTGGAAATGCCAAAGCAAATTCTCTCTCAGTTTAATTCTCTTTCAGTTTAATTAAGCGCTTTTCATCTTGCACATGTGCAAGACGAAAAGTGCTTCATTAAACTGAAAGAGAATTAAACTGAGAGAGAATTTGCTTTGGTGTTTCCAAGCTGTCTTTTTTTTTTTCGCTAGGTTGTCTTACTTTGGTTCCTGTCTGTTGGATAATGTTTAAAGTGCTCACCTCGCAGATAAAAAATACAGGGTTTAATTCTCACTAAAGGAAAGTTGGCTGGGCTTACATTGCCCCACAAGAGCATTTACCTAGTACTTACCTATGAATTTGTCAAGTTGGTTATATTTAATAAGTAAAATTTATCATAACATTTACATTTGCAAGTACCTTGGGACATGGATTATTTCTGAGGTATTCCTATACAGCTGAGTATTTTTAAAAGTATAATAGCTGATACTCTAGTGTTAATACAGTGAGTACCAATGACTCTAATACTAAACCATTGCACAGGGTATGCTATTTGGGGCTTGTGGGAGCAGAAGGGCTTTTCTAACCCTTAGAGAGTAAAACAATTAAGCCCATAAAACTCTTAGGTTAATCTAGAAACATAAACATCTGTCTCACTACAATAATAAGAAAAGAAAAGAGATGTGACTCCATCTTTACTGCACCACATTTGCTTTTAGGCAATTTTAACCTCAAGATCACAATATAATAGATGACTATGCAAAAGCTACCTTGGGCATTGACCTTTTATAGCAGGCAATGCAAGGTTCATCTGCTATGGCCTATCTGCCTTTGGAGGCCTGACAATCCAGCATCTCACTGACTTATTAAGATAGCTAAGCTTCATCATCTCAGAGCTACCACCTTCATGAAGTTATCACAACAGTGTCTCACTACAAAACCCTGTTTTTCCTGTAGGAAAGCAGATTATTTTGCACACATTATCTTGACAATATAGAATATTGAAAGCACTCCAGAACAAGTACAAATATGACTCTGTCATTGTTCATGTTGGTGTGAATGACCTGAGATGTACCTCCCTGGACTACATGAAAAGAGACGTGGAAGAGCTCTCTGATCATGCAGCCCAAGCGGGTATGACCCTGACCCTGAGTAGTATCCTGCTCTCACCAAGAATGATACCTCAGTATAAAGAAAAAATTATCAATTTCAACAATTGGCTAAGCTTCTGGTGTCATTCAAAGGGGATCCAGTGTCTGTCAACCTGGGACAACATGCTCGACAAGCTGCATTGCTTAGCAAGAGACGACTTGCACCTGTCACCCCTAGGCTTTCGACTACTGGCCAAGGCTCTTGCTGCCCCCATAGTGCCTTTTTTAGGCAAGGCTCAAAAGTCCAACCCACCTCCGTAAACAGCACAATTAACAAAAAGCTAAGGATTATGCTACTCAACGCCAGGAGTTTAAATCTCAAAATGCACACACTCGAAGCACTCCTCAGCATGGAGAACATCGACATCTGTGCAGTAACTGAAACCTGGTTCAAGGCTCCAGAGAGCACCCCAGCACTACCTGGCTACAACTCATACCACACATTTCAGCCACAGAACACGGACCGAAACACAAAAGGAGGGGGTGTATCCATATTCATCAAGGATACCTACACCTCCAAGTTAGTGGCACAGCATGATACCTCTGAGATCATCCATGGGCAACTAACATAGGTCAAATCTGCAATGCAAATTGTGGCCTGCTACAGATCACCCTCCATGACCCAGGACCACCACTCCACCTTTCTGGAGACACTGGAAAACATGAAGGTCCTACCAAACACCCTGATATTGGGAAATTTCAGATACCTTACCATTCACTGGGAAAACGACTCGAGTATAAATTCCCAGGCCCAGCACTTCCTGGAATTCATCAACTCAAATGCCCTGGATCAGCTGGTAAACTCACCTACCATAGCTGAAAACATATTGGACCTGGTCATCACCAACATGGGCAACAGGTATTTCACACCGGAGGTCAACCCGTCAATGGTTAGATCAGACCATAAACTAATCACTCTGTATGTCCACACCCCACCACCACCCCCAACTAAGGAAACTACAGTAAAATCTTTTCTAAAGCAAACTTCACCTTACTTAAGACAGAGGTGTTAAGTTTCACAATCCCCACACTAAAGGGTAATGCTGCCCAAGATGCAGAAACCTTTACAAATGCACTATATGAACACCTACAAGGATGCATGTGTCGTGCCATCCCTAGCAAAACCAAGACTCATTCCTCTAAGAGAAGGAAACCAGTTTAGTGGACCCCTGCAGTAAACAGGCCATACAATAGAAGGGGGAAACTAGTTCAGAAAAAAAGCAAATCCCAAGAAGGAAAGACATCCCTGATCAGTATCCGTAAGAAACTGAGGTCCCTCATGAAATCATCCAAGGCTAACTTAAAAAAAAATAGCCAAGGATTCAAAAGATAACCACAAAGCCTTCTTTAGCTATGTTAAGAATCTAAGAGGCAACTCACAGATATGCACTGAACTAGTTCAAAATAGCACAAAATATACTGAACCTACTGATATTGCCAACATCCTGGCAGATAGATTCAGTGCAAACTTCACCCCCTCTCACCTCCAAAAGGGCCCACACCAATACCAGAAAAGTGTAGTGTCCCAAAAATCACAGGCACACAGGTGAAAAAGCCGTATCAAAAGCCAAAAACACAGCGTCAATGGGACCAGATGGTGTCCCAGGCTGCGTCTTGCATGTACTACAGAATGAACTAACCCCCCCACCTAAATATGCTGTTCAACCTCAGCCTCTCCACAGGCTACATGCCCATAGAATGGCGCACAGCAATGGTTATTCCTCTCCACAAAGGAGGGGCCACAACTGACCCTGGTAACTATCTCCCCATAAGCCTGACTAGCCTGCTCTGCAAGGCTACGGAGTGCATCATCATGGAACTCATTAACAAAGACATTGGGAACCTCCAAACACTTGACCAGACCCAGTTCAGCTTTGTTAAGGGCAGATCATGCCTACTAAACCTGGTTGACTTCTTCGAGACCATCACCAAGGCAATAGATGAGGGAAAGGTGGTTCACACAGCCTACCTTGATCTTGCCAAGGCTTTCGACACCATTCTCCACTCGGGTATTACAGAAAAACTCACCAGCCTGAACATAAACCCCTACGTCACGAGATGGGTAGCCAACTGGCTTACAGACAGAAATCACATGGTAAGAATAGCGGGCTCCAGGTCCGACGCTAAACCAGTCACAAGTGGTGTCCCACAAGGCTCAGTTCTGGGACCCCTACTGTTCAGCATATACTTCTCAGAAGTAGAGGCAAACACATGAGGACTATGGCTAACCATGTTCGCCGATGACTGCAAACTGGAAGCCATAATTGACTCTCTGACTGACACAGACGTCCTCCAAAAGGGCCTTACTGAGATGAACACCTGGTGTTAAAGTTATGGCCAAAAAATGCATAGTCATCCCGTTTGGGAAAAACAAAACACCCATGAATTACCACATAGGTGGCAGCCCCCTTAATACAGAAGAGGTAATAAGAGATCTGGGGACCCAGGTAGATAGTAATCTCTCCTTTGACAATCATATTGCCAAAGTAGTTAGGAAATTCTTCTATGTGGCCCATCTAATTACTAAAGGATTCGCATCTAGAAATAAAGAGTTTATAGTGCCCCTCCACTCATCACTCATTAGACCCATCATAGAGTACAATGCCCCATTTGGGATGTACCTCACAAGACACTTCCAACAACTTGAAAGACCACAAAAGTACCTCACCAAGAGGATTACTGGTCTCAAACATATGTCCTATGCGGCCCAACTGAAAAAACTCCGGCTGTACTCAGTGGCATATCGCTTACTCATAGGTGATCTCTGCCTGACTTACAAAGCCATGTCCAACTCAGAATTGATGGACATGCTCCACCTAAAGAAATCCAAGTCACTGCGAGCCACCCGCTCTAGTGAGCTAAACCTCACCACAACAATAAATAGAACATGCTGGAGGGATAGATTCCTGTCACAGAGACTCTCTGTGCTTTGGAACAAAATTCCAAATTACATCAGGCAGAGCTCTTCACTAACATTCTTCAAGAGAAACTTAGACAAGTGGATGGGTAACAGAAAATACACCCCTGGGATCATTTCATTGGCTCTGCTTGACAGAGGATCGGTTAATTATTCAATGGGGCAGCAAAAGCTGACACACTATGGCTAGGCTTATAAATGCCCCCTGGCAGATAGCCTAGTACCTACCTATGAACCTACAGTAAATTTCCAGTTTTCAGCATGTACACCTCTTGTTCATTTTGCATGCTTAACTCGTTATATACTACACTGAGAAAAAATGATGAAGTAATGTTTTTTTTTATTTATTTTATATAACTAATACGGTAGACTTGCCAAATGTTTCTGAAGTATCTAGCAGTAATGGGAGTAAAATTCATGCATTTCACTATTCACATTGCAATACCACTGAAGATCGGGCATTCAAAGAGTTTAAGGAGAAATATATATATATATATATATATATATATATATATATATATATATATACTTACACAACCACACACACACACACACACACACACACACACACACACACACACAGGGAGAGGAAGACATCATTCAAAAGTTACAATGAAATACAAAAGGTGCATAACAGAATATAAAATGAAACCATTCAAAACTGTGAATTCAGTCAAAAATTCACTGTTTTTTCATAGAAGGGGAAAAATGAGGAAACATGTTAGGACTATTATAAAATAACAGGATGATACATGAATACTTTTGCTAAGTATTCGAATAATGAGATAAGTAAGATATAAAGAATCCAATGTGAGGATATTTCAAGGAATGTGGAGATTGTACTACAGCTTTGACAAGGAAAATAGTAACAAAAAAGTCAAGAAATGAAAGGTGAATGAGACAATGGAAGCTAATGAGAGTCACGCATGCACTCTTACTGTCTAAAAGGAGAATTAGTCACACCTCAGTCTATTATTGTAAGCAGTTATAGAGGATATAATGTACCTGAAGGCTGGACAGATGGCCGGAGTCACTTCAGTGAACATTAGAGTGAAATGACCTAATGATCTGTCAATATGACCTATGTGGAAGGAATATTCACAGAATTGCTTCTTGGGGAGATAAATGTAGAATCTCTAGACTGCGGGGGTATGTAAGGACCAAGAGTGTATTTTGAGTAGAGGGCCACTCTCAGCTAAAGTCCAATGAACTCATTATCTGAGTTGGTGAATGAATCCGAGGCTATGAATGCTGCCTATCTGGATGTTTAAATGGCATGTGAGATACAGCATGTGCAAACATTTAGGAGTCATATTTAGTTTGTATTTGTTGACCAGGTGGGTGCACTGAGTACAATTAACTGTGTTTTGACACTTAAGTAGGGTATTTTAGCACCAAACACACATATGCAATAAAAAATAGATTTGTATCGTAAATGGAATGTAAATGGAAGCAAATACATGCAATGTCAAAAGAGGAGCATGTATCTTAAAGTCACAGCCTTACATATATATAATCATTACAAAAGTGAAAATAACAGGATATGTTCAGATGATGCCAGATGACATAGACCATTATCGACACTGGCACTCTTGTGAACTTAGTTTCCTTTCACTGATGGTCAGAGAAAGGAAGTGTAATGTAATGTTTCCTTTTCTCAGGGCATTTCACCTTTACCAGCTCTTAAGTCATCCATATGTCATATGCAGAGCCTGTGGATGAATTCAGAGTGTTATCAAAGTAGCAGTGGCTGGTTTCTAAAGAAAAGGTTTTGCCCCAAGTCCTGGTGCACCTTCTTAGGAAAAAAGCCACACTAGAGAAATGCTTATGATCTCTAATCTTTGAGGGCATAATAAACTGTAATCGGATGATAAATGGAATGCAAAGGAAGCTATGCAGAGAGAGGCACACACAGACAAAACATGCGTGGCTTACTGTCTGGTGAAGGAGGAAAAGAGAGTGGGTACCTGATTTAGTTTTGGAAAATCAATTGCAGAAGCAGTGAAGAAATGTTAGAAACGAAAGGAATTACAATGCCTTTAAGAGAAGTTGTTACTTCCAAACTCAAGAATAAACTTTCAGAATGGGTAATACAGAGAAAATCAATAAAGATACTTTAATTAAATGTTGTGGCCTAGGTGGAAATTAGTGGAGCAGCTCAATGACACTGGCAAGCATCCAGTAGTCATTTATATATGTATATGAATATGTGATCTGATTTATCTAAGTATGTGTACCTGACTTCCTGTAAATATGTTATTTGTAAATGCTTGTTTCACTCAGGTCATACCTGAAAAGCATCTTTAGACAAGTGCACTTACCAATTTACAAATGTAAAAAATAAATAAATATGTATATTGCGTGTGTGTGTGTGTGTGTGTGTGTGTGTGTGTGTGTGTGTGTGTGTGTGTGTGTGTGTGTGTGTGTATCTATATCTATGTATATCTATATCTATATATATATATATATATATATATATATATATATATATATATATATATATTAATGATTGCCTACACGTTTCAATGAAACTGAAACTGGTGAGCACACTTTTGTGAAAGTGTTTTTTCACTGAAAAAGCAGTTTCAGAAAACTGAGCTAAAAAAAGAAAAAAACATAAGAAAATGGCTTTTGCTGAGATCACAGCACAGTGGGGATAAGGGGATATTTCCTTTTCCCCACTGTAGTGCGATCTCAGAGTGAGAATATAAAAGTAGGGTGTGTGAGAGGGGCATAGCACCCCGCATGGGGGGGTGCAAGGAGTCTTGACCCCTGCATGAACATTACTGTTATCTTTTTTTTTTAAATCATGTCTGTTTTTTTTTTGTTTTTTTTTAGTAGACTTTCACAAAAGTGTTTTTGCGAAAGTGTGCTCGACTGTTTCAGTTTCATTGAAACGTGTCATCAGTAATTAGTCCTAGATCCATATATATATATATATATATATATATATATATATATATATATATATGTGTGTGTGTGTGTGTGTGTGTGTGTGTGTGTGTGTGTGTGTGTGTGTGCGTGTGTATGTTTTTGCATGTGAGACACTTAATGCAAAAGAGTGTTATGGGTTAGGCTAACCAGCATCATATAATGTATTGCTACTGCATACATGAAATAAAAATATAAAAACAAACTACCAGAAATCCATGAATTACCAAACAGGTGACCATTTTATTAATGAACAGGTGTGACAGCCACAAGGTCAGATTTCAAATACTGCCTGGATGAAAGGGCAATACATAGACAAAAGTAAATACTCATCACGGACATCAAAAGGACAAGTTGAAAGTGTTAAGGGTCTTTAGTACAGTTATGAATCCAGCATAATGTACTGCAGGAAACACATAGTGTCAGGGAATGTGTCCTTATGTAGCAGAGTAGGTCATGGAGGCCAACAAACATAGAAGACAAAAAAGAGAACGAGTAACAGTAACAGACGTTTAAAAGGTGCAATATAGTTATCGTTTTACATAAATATTACTTTATTAACGTAATGCCTCAGCTCTTTGGCCAAGCTTTTCCTCTTCCCTAGTGCCTTCTGCTCCACTCCTCCCAAACTGAGAAGATATAAAGATTCTTAACGGTATCTGATGTGGGAAAGTAACATACATTTTTAAATAATGTGCTGATAAGTGGTCGCATATTAGGCTGTGGATGGAATCTATGCAGCAAAGAAAGAAGCATAAGAAAAGTCAACTAGAAAAGGACAGAAACAAACGAGCTACTAAGTAAAGCCAACATCAAGGCAAGAAAACACAGAATTGCCTATAACAATAAACCAAAGGAGAAAGAGGAAGGCTGTGTTGATACTAATCCCCCCAAACCTTTCTGCTATAACCACAAGTGAAGTCTCTACAACAGCAGCAGAATCTCTGCTCCAGTAACAAGCACGATTAGGCAATATAAAGTAGGTGATTACCTTGTATGAAATGCTGTAGATCACAGCCCCTGTTACATGACCTGAATGTACTCATAAAGATTTAAAAAGTAAAATGCCATGGACATTTAGAAACCATGTAGCTGAAACACTGCTATGTTCTTAAGGGATCATTTGCATATATACCATGGGCCATCACTATAGTATTTAAAGTATTACACAGTGAAGACTCTAGATTGGCTGTGTCTTTCTTGCAATATTATTGAATGGTTTGTCTGTGTAACCACTGTATATTGTGCTTGGACTCTACAGAGTCTAGAGCAAATGATACACGAATTGTAAAAGTTTTTATTCACACATTTCATATGACACAAGTTCAAGTTTTTCATTCTGAAAACAGCACATCTCCTGGATGTAACTGAAGTGGAAAATGTTTGAATTGTCACGTGTTTATGAATATTCAAGAAAGTGTAGTTTGCCCCTTGGATGTCAGCATGAAAGCTGAAAAGGAGAATCTGCCTATGAATTACTCAAGTCACAGATAGCGTAACATTTTATCATGTCATCAAAAGTCCATTGATAATAATTAGCCTTTAATGCATGCAAAGCCTGAAAGGTAGCAGAATTTGCACACCTCACATCCAACTTTCAACAGAATGCACAGTAGGATAAGGAATCCTGCTTCAGGCATGACTCAAATCAGTGACGCTTCCTTTCATTGTTGGAGCTGGATGCATGGCGGAGGAAAAACAAAAGCAATGTTCCTCTTGGACCAAGATTAATGGCTCCTATAAACAGGAAATTTGATGTAGCTGCTGTGTATCCATTTCACCCTTACTATCAGCAACATATTTGCATTCCAATGAGGGACAACAAGGGTTTGCAGTCTGGTCACAGCAGACAGATCTTTGTAATACAGCAGAAATGTGCATGCAAACACTAGCTTTGAAAGAATGGAGGAAGTATATCTTATCAGGTTATACACCATGTAAGTGAGGCCATCGTAGTCACTGTAGTAGTGATAGCTGTTAACCCCCAAGTGACGATACAGCTGGTTCTTTTCTTTGGAGCACAACAGCACACTTTCAGAAATCAAATAATCGAGATAAAATATATCTGTTTCATGAATTTACTGTCAGCGTATTGCAGTGCATCAGATGTATGTTAGAAAAAGCAACTGTTAAAAAGACACTACCTAGGTAAACTACATAAACAGGAATAAGCAACATATGATGTACAGACCTGCAAAGTGCAAAAGTGCAGTATTAAAGTAACTAAAGTGGCCGCAGGAATGAATGTGTGCCTGTGTGTGTGTGTGTGTGTGTGTGTGTGTGTGTGTGTGTGTGTGTGTGTGTGTGTGTGTGTGTTTGTGTGCGTGTGTGTTTATGATATGGTACAGAACAATCACTGTGACAGGGCTAGACACCTGGCAGTGTGAACACTGGCTGTAGATGATGGTCGATATAAATGTGTCATGCCAAACTCATGTGAAAAAGCAATCATGGATAGATGGATGAGCACACACACACACACACACACACACACACACACACACACACACACACACACACTCACCATAAAAAGAGATACATGCATACACACACACACACACACACATATATATATATATATATATATATATATATATATATATATATATATATATATATATATATATATATATATATATATATAGATATATAGATATATATATATATATATATATATATATATATATATATATATATATATATATATATATATATATATATATATATATATATATATATATATATATATATATATATATATATATATATATATATATATATGCATATGGGTCTACTTTGTTTGGTCGAAAACTCATTTGGTCGAAACTCATTTTGTCAAAAGTTATATATGGCCTTTACCCCATTGTAATGTAATCCTGGAGTTAGAATATAAAGTAAGGGGGGTGTGGGGGCACAGCCCTCCAAATTGGGGGGTTTGGGGGGGGTGTAGCTTCCCACATACTTTAATTTTTTATTGGCTTGTGGAAAGAGTTGTTCATTGCACTTGTCAATATACAAGTCTATGGTTTAAAACATTTAACATAGGTTGGGGGCTATGCCCCCCACACCCCTAATGTGGGGGGGCTGTGCCCCCACACACCCCCTTACTTTATATTCTAACTCCAGGATCACACTACAGTCAGAAAAGGCCATATATAACTTTCGACAAAATGAGTTTCAACCTCACCGTAAATAAGACCTAACTAGAGAATAAGGCCTAGCATGGTTTCCCAGCATGGTCATGATATAAGCCCTACCCCAAAAATAAGCCCCAGTTAAGATCATCAACAACACATGACGGACTTGTTGAATTATAAAATAATAATATTATTGACACCTGTTGACTGAAGTTATCATACTCTGCTTGGCAATTTCGGACCATTCAGACACCCAACTTCTTCTCTTTGCTGAAAGTCATAAGATTCTTTCCCCAGGAGTCCTCCATGATTCTTACTGTAACCCTAATCCTTACTCACACTTGATGTTTGAGATCCTTGGCCCATAAACACTGGCAAGTGTACTTTGATTGGGAAAAGTGCAGACAATGCACGTAAAATGTGCGCACTTGATAATGGACGGGTGTGGTTGTGTCTTCTAAACTGAAAACATTTTTATTGCCACTCCTGTCTCGTATGTCTTCAATTAACCCCCCCCCCTCCGACAAGATGAGTGCACAAGGGAACAGTTTCACTATAAGTAATAGGACATATTATTTGAAGAACAAATTTAATTGTAATACAAAAGCAGTAGCATATATCACAATGTGCAAGTTGTGTTTGGGATTTTATATTGGTAAAACCGAAAGGCGTTTTAACGAGAGGGTGTATGAACATGAATATGCCATTAGAAGGAACAACATAAATAATGCACTTGCCAAACATATAATAGAAAATGAGGGACATGATCTTCCTTTAATGATTATTGAACAACTACCAATAGAAGATAAAAAAGCTCAGGCACTACATTTAGAGAAGAAGGAATTGGTATGGCTAGTGCATTTACAGACAGACAGCTGGCCGGGCATAAACAAACGCAGTTCAATTACCCCCATACTGAAACTAAAAGCATTAGAAAGAAAGAAAATTCATTAATTAGAGTGAAAAAACAATAATTAAATATATAGAGCAGTAAGTTTTATACTATTTTTAAATGTATATAGAATTAATAGAACATAATTTTTACATAACCTATATTTATTATAGAGTATGGTCTTTTTAAATAATGAATGCCTTAGATACAATCAGAAGTAAGCTGCTGCTATTTAAATGTGAGAAACATGATTCTATTTTGTCTGATGAAGTTTAACACTGTCTCAAACGAAAGCGCTAATGTATAATAATATTATTATTATTTTTTATTAAACTGCGAATCGATTTTAACAACAAGTTGCTATCGATTG